>NC_073699.1:102782674-102960174 GCF_023634085.1 Falco cherrug | reverse complement strand
GGGACCTGTTCAGCACCCCAGGACGACAACCAGCCTGGCGTACCAATTCACACACTCGAAGGAGCAGCAGTTTGCATCCGACATGTAACTTGTGAGAAAGCACCAGTGGAACGCAGCAGCGCGGGTACCTCTCAGACGATCGGTGCTGGCTCTGCTCTCACGGGAACACGTGCCCGTTCGTGCTACTGCAGGGGCACCAGCCTGCGCCCAGCTGAGGGTCACCTGCCACTTGGGTCTGTATCCCTCCTGCCCTCCGCTCCCAAGCCCCAAACCCAGGGAGCATACTTTTCAAATGACCAATCTAAGTTCATTCAGCTCTGCATCTGTCTTGAAATAGTCAAGGACTGCTGTTGAAAAATATTTTAGAGCCATTAGGGCTTTTTTGTTCCCCCACATCAACTTCAAAGCAGGCACAAAAAGAACCTCACCATAGTATTTTCCATGTAGGATAAACGATTTTGGCATTTCTTAAGAAAACAAACAAGTTCAATCTCTCTGAAAGCTGCACCTCCCTGCCCTGGTAAGCAAGCAGGTGACACAGGCGGCACTGAGGGAAGCGCTGTTTTGCCATCGGTGACGGTGACAGTACACTCCCTGCACAGCACGCTGGGGCCACTAAGATGCTTCGCAGAGTGACAGACCAGGGGCTCAGTCCAACGACTCCTACCCAGAGAAGCAGCCTTTACTCGCACTGGGAACCACCACCGAAATGAATGGGAGCGAGAAAGTAGGAACCAGTCACACAAACAGCACCCCTGAGGTCCTGCCCCAGAGAAGCACTCCACGGGGGAAAAAGCAAGACTGAGAATAAAAACTGCTGAATATTTTTTAATGTCTATAAATGTGCGTTGGAGAAATGGACATTGCCCTAGTATTTCACAAATAAGGTTTTTAACATCCCTGTCAGTAGAACTTATTAATACGGAAGCACCAGGGTACTGTATCTGCTGTTGCTTTTGAAGTGTAAGTCTTCACCGGCTTCAACAGGGAGTAAAGCCTGAAAGCATACGCCTCCCCACAAAAGGGTATTTTTGTTGTTTGGGAAAAGTCGATCACTTTATGAGTGACAGAAAGAAATACCAAAATTTTGTAGTTACTCCAGATTATTAAAAACATTAAAGGTTAAAATATTAACCTAAAAATTATTTTTTGGGTCTAGTTACAGCATATACCAATTACAGGAAAACACAGCCTTTTGCATACTTCCTTATGATTTACAGTTTGCTTCGTTTTCTGATAAACTATGACGTGCTTAAATCCACCACGTACTGAAGAATTTAATCTTTTCATTTTCCTGAAGAGAAATAGTAATTTTTATTCTTAGAGTGAGGATGTGGTGCAGTAAAAATTTGCAGGGACTTTTCCGGAATTAATCGAGCACTTGCTTAATCTTATAGACATGGGCTGAATTTTGCAGTTCTTAGTTACACAAAAGGTGTTGAATAGGAGTTTTGTCAAGCAGTCAGGATCTCAGCCACTAATAACCTCTCAGTTATTTTCTTTTTCTCATTAGTAGTCTAACAGCTAACAGACTAATCTGAGGCTGCTACGGGATACAAGATGAATTACAGCACGTAAAGCTTACCCTATGAAAACAGGTGAAAAACGGCAGCAGCATCTCTCAGGTGGTACTCAGGGCAGGGGGCTCAGCGGGTACCAACCGGTGGAGCTGCAGGGGCCCCAGCAGCGCTCTGGCGCTGGGCATCGCTGGGCTCTGGCCCTACGATCAGCCCACAGAAACACAAACGCAGCGATTTTGAGAAAGTCACTTTGGGCTGGAGCTGCCCGAGGCTGCTCAGGTGCTCTGCTGGCTTGGCGAGGGGGGTACGGGGGCTGGCACCCCGACGCAAGGGGTGTACAGGGGGCTGGCACCCTGAGGCAAGGGGGGTGTCGGGGCCTGGCACCCCGAGGTGAGGGGGGTACGGGGCCTGGCACCCCGAGGCTTTGCTCTGCCCCCTTTACCAAGCTCACCGGCCCCAAGGCATCCCCAGCTGGAGCAGTGCATGGCTGCAGGGAGGATGGGGATGGCCTGCTTCCTCGCATACCTGAGGAAGGGAGAGGGCTCAAAGGGTGCCGCAGGTCCCCCGGTCAACGTGTAGAGCTGAGAAAAAAATTGCCACAGCTTCTGACCTCATGCATGCAGGATTTTTCAACCCAGCTTTACTAATTCTGAATTTTTATCGCAGGCATATGTCTGTCTGCCCTGTGTGAGAAGAAAGCCTCTTGCATGATGTGCAAGGGAAAATACAGTGAATGTATGCTTCCAAAACGCTGCCATCTACTTCTGCGACACAGACTGAAATTAAACATCGCATTCTAGTCAGCTTAATTCTGAAAACGCATGCTGTCTGTGAAAGGCCCCCTTCACTAGGGCTAGTTGCTTCCAGCCCCGCAAAAGCCCCAATCAAACACCGGGTTTCATCTTTGCTCCAGAATCTTTTGATTTTGTCTCAACTTAAATCACTTGTAGTTCTGTACACGTGAATGGCCTGAAAAGCACCTTTTCAATTATATTAAATGAGGACTACTGCAATCAAATGTTCCCTGACAATTGGGTATTTTGTTGTATTTTGTTACTCTGTGTCACAGAGCCCCCAAATTACGTATGATTCATAAGACACTTGAGTAAAACCAGGTAAGAAAACCAACATTTTCTAGGCTTTCATCTATTTCATGTTGCTGATTCCTTCCTGAAGCATTCAAGCAATGTAAAGGAATCCAACAAATGCGTGAGCAGAATATTTTCTGAAGCTTCTTTTTGGGCTCTATGCAGTAATAATAAGGAAAGCATAGAAAAGTGTTGTATGAATTACTATTACTCCTATGTTCAGAGCTGCATAATTGAGACAATATTTTCTACATGTGGGAATCTCAGGAATAAAAACCCACCCCACTGATCTTTCACTGAGCAGCAGTGTACAAACTGGGAAGAAGTTTCAGAAAAAACTGTGTTTGCTAACATTAGCTGATGCTAAAGATAAAATGTCTGCTAACTATGAAGACAGATGTACAAAATGCTCTCACATGCAAATCCAATAATAATTTCAAAGTGCAACTCACAGCATTTTTATCTATTTAAACAACCAATGTTATAAATAAAACTCTGAGCATGGTGCAGCGATACAGGACAATTATTTACTACTATCATCAGAATACACAAACTTATTTTTGCCTGAGCTCAATTGAAATAAAATAAGAAAACATATTTTAAAACACTCATAAATTTGTTTTCAAAATTATACTCATTTGGAAACAGTAGCCTTGTAGCAACGTATTGATCCTTGAGAAGAACAGTATTACTTTTTCCTTAGCTTTATCATCTCTTACAATTGGCGGAGCTTTTAAAGAAAGTTTTCTTAAATTGTTAGAACACGTTTATTTTCTTGCAAATTAATTCTTTTTAACTCTTTATGATAGCTTTGAATCCCATAAAAAAAAGATGAATTATCACATACTGAGCCCAAGCTGTGAAACAGGAGGAGACAAATAGAGACCCCTACTGTGTTTAACAATGTAGAAGAAATTCCAGACTCAAAAGAAAAATTTTCTGTCCTTTTTCTCAGACCACAGAAGCTGTTAGTGTGGATGTGAACAGTGGAGGGCACTCTTGCTATGCAAAACCTAGGACTGACCTGGCATGCTGGGTCTGAGCTGTTCAGTAGCCTAAATCTCAGAATTTGTTAAGTAACAGCCACCTGTGGCACAGGCACGAACTGTATTCTGCTGAAAACATTTGCAGTTTCTAATCTGTGCAGTGAAGCACTTTGTTATCTCAAACACTGGCACCTTTCTACGTGTACGCAGATGTGGAACAGATGCAAGCCTCACAAATTGTTTGGAATATCTGCACAAGGTATCATATTAAATAAGACCTGCGTTATGTTTTTCACAACCATATAAACTGCTACTCGGTTGGCTGTTACAGCATGTATACATTAATTTCGGCTTGCATAGAATTTGTGTACCAATATGCTGATGTCTGCAAGAACCAAGTTTATTTGGAATGCAACAAGTTTTATTTGGAATCCTAAAAAAACCCCAAACTAGTTCAATGCTTTTAACATAGCTGGTATGAAAAAGACACTGAAAAAAACCAAACCAAAACAAATAGACTGGTTGAAAGCAGCAGAACACTAGATTCTGCATACCTTTCCTATTTGGAAAAGTATATAATTAACTACAACTTAAACTACGCAACTGTAACACCCTGCAGAATGAAGCCAGCCACTCTCTGAACCACCACAGAGACGCTAACAGCTCTGTGCTTGGGGGCTCACAGCAAGCGAAGCCAAGGTGAGGACCAGTCCTGCATCTCCTCAGCATCTCAAAACTCAACTTACAAATACTGGCCTCAATGGCACCACTACTTTGAGTAAAATTACTCACATGCAAGGAGCGCTTGGAAGAGCAAACCCAGCGTGGTTCAACACCAGTTGGGCAGCTCAGTCGTTTTGCTCATTTACCGTTCTTGTCTACTGCTGCATTGCACAGGATAGCAAAGCACGTAAAGATCTAAACAAATTCGTTAGCTTTCACCATCTGCAGCTTTGGTGACTTTACTGCATCAACAAAATCATAAAATAAAATTATCAAATGGCACAAGCAGAAGGTATCTCCTGAAACACTGAACAGCAAGTCAGTTTTGAATAACTGGGAAAAAAACCTGGCACCTGCAGGGTTAATTAAGCAGCTCAAGATGCTGGGCTTCACAAAAGGAAACCTTTTTCCTTCTTGAAGAACTGTAAACACTTGTGCTGAACTAGATGGGCATTTGATAAGCTGTACAGCATGTAGCAAACTCCGAGGGATCTCTAGTTAACACTCAAATTCAGTGTTAACACTTAACAGAACAGTGGTAAGCCGTGCTGCCAAGGTCAACTGCACAGATGTACTAATTGTATTATGAGCTTGACATCTAGTGGCCACCCCTGGCAGGGCAAAGCAGGCAAAGGTTAAATCAGCAAGCCTTGTCAGAGCACTCCTAACTACCCACCCTCGGGGAGATCCAGAGGAAGCTTGCTGGCACTCTGCGCCCCCACCTTCTCCCGGCTGCAGGCTGAGCTCCTGCAGCAGCCCGCTGCGCGGCCGCGCAGGGCAGCGCCCACCCGCGCAGCACCCACCGCGCAGCACCCATCCCCGCAGCACCCATCCCCGCAGCATCCATCCCTGCAGCACCCACCCTGGCCAGCAGCTCCTGGAGGAGGTCAACAGCCTTCCCAAATATTTTGGGGTGCCTCGCTCTCTGTGTCAAAAGTTTGGAATGTTTTTGGTGTTTCCTTTTCAACTAGTGATAGGGTCCACATTTTTTTTGGGGGGGGGGGGGGAAGACATCAGTATTGCAGACAGACAGGCAATCACCACTTCAGAAGGGCTCTTTTTAGAGATTTTGCTTAAATCTCTTGCCTACCCCATAATAACTGTTGTTCATGTGTGCTCACTTAGTGTACCCTAACTACAGCAAGGAAATACTAAAGACCCCGCTCTTCAGCCCACCACTTTTCAGCTTAAAAGCAACACAATTTTTAACTGTGTTTCATGATAGTTTTCTATCACCTTTTTCAACAATTATTTTTCTGGCTTTCCCAATTCTGAAGGGGTTTTCCTTGGTAAGAAGAAATGTACTCCATGTCCAACAGCACTGTAATTGAACCAGCTCCTAAAAATCTATTTTTGAGCTAAATTCTCTATTTTTTTGTTAATGGAAAACCTTCACTACATTTAGTGGGAAATTTTAAGAGGGTGAAGAAAACAGCATTCTGGCCCTTTACATTTAAATGTACAACTCAATAAAAACACACTGCTGGAACTACATTTACTCATGCTTTCTCTGAAAAATAAGTATTTCAAATTACTCGTCTTACAAATGCAGTATTATTAAAGAAATTAGTTTTACATGCTCTATTTGGGGAAACATGTCAGTCCTCAACTATTTTAATGTCATGCCAGACCTGGTTTATTATCAGCAAAAGTGATTGACTCATATCCTGACTGATGGATAGTCAACAGATATGCTTGTCCTGGCTTGGCAGTCAACAAATCAAATAAAGGAAAGATATGCACAAAATCTTCCCAAGATCAAACTATTTTTCAGAAATGGCACTAATACTCATTACTAATTTGTTTATTTTTACTCTTTTCTTTTTAAATGCCACCCATTTTTTGAATTGTAGCTTTTCCTCTTTCTTAGGGATGGAAAAGTCATTTTCAGCAGCTAAGTGTATGCATATTAATAGCTTAATTACAAAGAATTTAAACCACCACCTTCAAAATTTCCTCCCTGCCACCCCAGATGAGGAGCCCTCGTGCCCACCTCGGAGGTGGTGAGGCTTCCTCGGGATCAACACCACCAGGTAAAATCTGACCCAGTTTTGGCTGCTTTCACTGTTACACAGACACCAGCACATCAGCTGATTGTTGTACTTTCCTTATTATTCCAAATTTTTCCTACTGCTAACACAGTTCAAAATGTAATATTTTAAAAATTATACAAATACAGATGTTACATAGTTTGAATGTTAAGCCTCTACCATAAGAGCAGAACTATTGATATAAAGTTTCAATTGCCATTTCTTATCAAAGGGGCAATTTATAGCAATACTTAATTTGGCCTTTATTTTTCAAAACAAAAAGCCTTCTCTTGCAATGGCCTCAGAACAAACATTTGCAAAAATCACCCAAGTTTTATGTTTACTGACAGCTGCTTGTGACTTCTCAAGTTTTAAAAGCAATAGCGTCTAACCGATATGCAATAACCTCTGTTTTGCACGTAGGAATGTCCTTCCAAAATGTGTTTTTACGCTCAGACGAAGCTGGCTGCTCCACAAGAGCCGCGCTGCTGCTGGAGCGAGCATGTGTGCTGTGTACATGCTCCAGGAGAATAACCGAGTGCAGTCACGAGCTGCTCAAAACTGCACAGCCCAATCCCACTCCATCAGGATGAAAAAGATCCATTAGTTTAAACTATGCTGCATGCACTTAAGAGTGGGGGTGGGGAGCAGGTCCAATGCTTAAAGAAATGATTGTAAAAGGCACATTAGAAAACTGTCATTACACAGTTCACTACAAGATATCCCTTCCACCTCCGACTAAACAACAATGCATCTTTGCCAGAAACTTCGCATGAAAAAGTCCAAAGCATCATCTGTCACCACCCTTACCAGAACCTCACTTGCACACTCTTAAGAATCACTTCTCAGCACTACAAAAAAACCCTTTTATTATCCCTACTTTAAAAACACAAACCCTGTATCTGTGGTTTAACATAAATATTAATTGGAGTTCAAGTATGTGCATTATATCTATAATTCTGATTCGTTTGTAATCTGTTGAATTAGGCAAGTGTATTAGAAATGTAATTCCAGCTATTACAATGCTTTACATTTACTGGGAAAACGAGATTATTGTGTTCTACAGGCAGTCATCTGAGTCCTGCTGCTGCTGGTTTTAAATGATTTCCATCATATCTTCTAATTTAGTAACCTCAAAGTGTGGGGTTTTTTTTAAATAGGTATCTTTTGTTCACTCTTCAACAGTGCAATTATTCAAGCAATATATCATGGCCAGCTGTTTGTTAACACTTCCTTTTGAAATTATTACAAAATACATTTTTAGCATTATCCTTCTGACAAATAATTTCAAACGATTCTGAATGTAAATCTGTAGCTGATGACATTGCTAATTATCATCAGATTTCCCACAGTTTCTCACCCCCATGACACTGCCCTGTTTGAAGGCAGTTGTGTGATGCTGTAGCCCATGCTGGCTATAAAATCATTTGCTCTGATTCTAAAACTTCTGGGCCCACGTTAGCACCAAAGTTATGGCGAGACCAGGCGACTTAAAATGCGGCCTAACACTGGCCGTGCCCCTGCTCCCCGCTGTGCCGGCCGCCTCTGGGCTCCAAGGGCCACCTTCATGGGACGCTCATTTTTAAAAGCTTCGCTTAATACAATCTATTTTGAGGCGATATTAAATGCGATTTCATTAAATAAATAATCAGCTTCGCCTGCTTAATCTCACGTTAACAACAAGTTCCACCTCTGAAGATAAAACAGCCACATCACTGAAAAGGCTCTGAGCAGCAGGCACCGCTGCTGGAACAGCTCGCCTTCTGGAAACGACAAATACCCTGGCACCCTGCAAACTATTTTTGGCCTGTTGCAAAATGCGCTCAGGAACTGTAGCAATATCTTGATTCCAGCCCTGAACAGAAACGAAGAGCACTGACTTGACAAGAAGTGCTTTAATTCACGAGATCTGGAGCGGTCATTATATCTGGCCTATAAAACTGCTTTCAGTATAGCAATCGTTAGGCTTCCTAATATAATGTGTAAATGATTTACACCACACCACAGTGCACCAGATAGCTCCTCTGCTCGTGTGTCCTGCCTCCACCTTACTCACATTTCCCAAATGAAAGTGCAAAACCAACAGCACTACTTTGGCTTGTTAATTGTTAACTATGCAGGGTTTCACTCTATTAATTAAAATATGTTTTAATAAAAGGAAACATAGCACATTTTGATAACGGCCTTCTAAGGCTGAAAAGTATTTACATTGTTGCATTTTAGGGCTGCTGTGAAAGCCGATTTTGTGCTATTCAGGGACCACAATAATAACGCTTTAAAATTCCTCACTGGGATGCAATGTAGTCCTTTTGATGGAAAGACTGTCTTTCTCATTCGGCAGAAATAAATCCATTCATTTGATCATGTAGTCATTGAGGGCAATACAAAACAAACCAAGTGTGAGAAATTCTATGTGATGAAGTAAACAAAACAAAACCCCCCCAAAAAAGGGAAAAAAAAAAACATTTCCATGACAAAAAGATTCTTTGTCCTTAATCTACCCACCATATGCAAGCGTTTCTTTTTAGCATATCTCTTGTTCTAATCTCGGGTGACATGGCTACATAGATAAGATTCACAAAACAAAACAAAAACCTAGTTTAACAATTTTTTTAAATTTATTGACTTGCCAGGAGTGTCATAATGAAGTAGCAGCGTTTTATTTTTCTGAGCTGAAATGGATTCAGAGCATGTAAAAGTTTATAATGCCAGTGATCAATTCTTAGTCCTAGCACCCACCCCAACACAGGCTGGGCTCAACAAATGTTGTTGACATAATAAAATTCTAATTCTCATCTGTTTGCCTATATTCAATTATTTTATGCGACCACCATTTCCTAAGAAAAAAAATTTTTTTTTTTTTGCAGATGCCCCGCTCTGCTCCTCGGCTGTGACACACGGGAGCGTTTCCCTGTGCCTGCTGTTGTGAGCACCCCAGTGGCTTTTCCCGGAGCGGTGGCAGTAGCCCCCTTAGCAGCCCTGGCCAGGGTGGGACTCCCTCCCTGGCTCCCCAAACGCCCTGGGAAGGAGCAGGAGGCCGAACGATTTGCCAGTCTGACAGATGTTTTAACCTGATGAAGTGGATTCACGCTGCCTTAAGCTTCAGGGCTGTAAAGTTCAGATACAATAGTCAAAATCCTCCTCGGGCTGCAACTTCGCTGCCTGGCTCTCCCCACGGATGCACCCTGGAAGTCATTCTGGGTTTGAAGCAGAAATGGGGTTTTTCTTTCTTTCCGAAGGGAGGGAGAGGGGGCAGAGAACAGCAGAGCCAGGGCCTACACCGCAAGCAGAGAACCTGGGGCTCCCACTCGGCCAGGCGAGCAGCTGGGCGAGCAGTGGGCTCTGTGCACCGAGGAAAAGAAAAACTTTCAAGTGGAAGCTCTCAACTTAGCCCAGGAAAGTGCGCGTGGGGTGTGGCGTGCTTTTGCAGGCTGCAATGCCAAGGGCTACTAAGGAAACTAAAATAATTTTTAAAAAATTAAAAAAAAAAAAAAGGAAGGAAAAAAACCCCTGCAGCCCTCCTCTCGAAAAAAATACAGCACAGTGGAGACAGGAGTGACCGCAGCCCGCAGCCTCGCCGCTCTGGACACTTGTTCACCAGCAGCCTGGGCACCCAGATGCATAAAAGCGAAGCGTGCGCGTGCCTGCGTGCGGGGAGGGCGCGGGGAATGGCGGATGGGCGAGCCCCCCCCAGCGCCGGCAGCGCCCGCCGGGGGCGCCCCGAGCCCCCCGGGACCGGCCACCCCGCAGCACAGCCAGGAGGCCGGGGGGGAAAGGCGGGGGTGGGTGGGGGTGGTGCGGCCGAAGAGCTCAACCTCCTCGCAGATAATGCAATGAGCTCCGCAGCCCCCGGGGCGCCCTGCCCGCGGCCCCCGGGTCCTCTGCCTGCGGCCTTCGGGGTTCCCTCCCCGCTGCCGAGCAACGGCCCCCCCGCGCCGCCGGGGCAAGCGGGGGCAGCGGCCGGGGCAAAGCCCCCCCAGCCTGGGCCGGGCTGCCCGCGGGGGCGGCCTCTGGCATCGGCCGCGGCGGGGCTGCCCCGGGATCCCCCCCGGAGCTGGGGACCCCCCCCGGCCCCGGAGCCCGCAGTCCCGGGCAAGGGCATCCCGGCCGCCCCAACTTCGCTGCCAGCGGGGCGAGGGGAACATGGCTCCTGTCCGCACCGGTGTGTGTGTGTGTTTGCGTGTGCAGGAAAAAAGAGGTACCCGGAAAGCCGGGGGGGAGCGCAGCGGCGGGAGGCGGCGGCAGGCGCTGCGCCCGGTGCCCGCTCCCGCTCCCGCAGCCGCCCGAGCCCAGCGCGGGAGGGCCGGGCCGCCGAGCCCCGCCGCGGCACCGCGCTGGTGAGGCCAGGCGGGGGTACGGGGAGGGCCGCGGAGCCGGGGGGTGGGCGGCAGAAACTTGGCTAAACTGCGAACTTCTCAGTTCCGCTGCCTCTCCCCCAGCTGCTCTAATTCCCATTCTCCCGCTGCAGAGCGATCGCGCTCCCCTGCTCACCATCACCGTAAACCCACCTAGCTCGGCCGAAACGCGCTCACAAAAGAAGAGAGAAGGAGAACGCGGCGCGGGAGCCCTTACCGTGCTCAGAAACTACCTCCGCTTGCAGCTCTTCGTCCGACTTGAGATGCTGGGGTTTCGCTTGCTTTCGACGAGACATGCTGCTAACTGAGCCGTCTTGACTCTGCTTTTTGCAGTGGCATCAGCGACGCGGAGGTGGGAAGGGGGGAGGAATTGGGAACGAGGGAATGGGGCTGGAAATAACTGTTCGCAAATAAAAGTCGAGTTGCAAAACAAACCAAACAACAACAGAAAAGGCAACCAACCAAGCAAACAACAACAACCAACAAAAAAAAAAGAGAGAGAGAGAAAGAAAAGGAAAAAAAAAAAGGCAAGGCTAACCAGCCAACCAAACTGGGAGTGAGTGGGGTGAGCGGGTGAGTGGGTGAGCGAGTGGGGGATTAGCCGGGCGGGGTGTGCGCGGTGCGGCGGGGAGTGCGCGGCGGGCTGGGGCGGCTGCGCGGAGCGCGCATGGGGCTCTGTAATTATGATTGTGAATAATGCATGGCGATTAATGGTGCTGGGGGCGAGCGCGGATTGGCGCGGCTCCAGCGGACTCAGGCTGCATATGTAAATGAAGGACGGGGCTCCGCAATTAGCCGCTTCGCTCCGCCAAATGATGCGTCTCCCCGGCACCGGCAGCGCCGCCTGCGAGAGGCACCGACCGCGGCGGCGGCAGCAGCGGCGGCGGCAGCGACACACACGCACCGCGCAGGAGGGCTCTGTTTTGCACACACTTTACACAACATATGTGCAAGGTTCACTTGCTGAGGGAGGTCACGATCTTCGCTTTTCTGTCTTTCTCTCTTCCCCCCCGGCTCTCAGTTTCTTTTGCGCTGCTTTTTGCTTTCTTTTCCGGCGGTTTTGTGTGTGTGTGTGTCCCTTCTTTCTTTCTTCACATCACTCTGCGTCCTCTTCAATCTTGGTCTCTTTCCCCAGAAGTTGGTCTGCAAGGCATCTGATTTCTGTGTGCGTGTGAGTAATTTCTCCCCGGGAGGAAAAGAAACTTTTGTGTACGCTTTTTCCGTGTTCCTTTGCTGTTCGGTGCCCGTGTGCGTTGCTTTGCTCTTCTCTCCCTTGATCTTCACACGCCTGCCTTTAACCCGTCCTCCATCCCGCCTTCCCCGCCGCTCTCTGTCTCCCCTTCCCGGGTGACTTTTGTTCCCTGCTCCCGGAGCCGCACGCACGCACACGCCGCGGACCTCGGGCAGTTTTCCCTTTCACCTCTCCTTCCTCCTTCTTTGTCTTGCAGCTTCTCCCTCCGAGCAGAGCCTCCCCGCTGGTGGTGGTCACTTCCTGTTGTCCATTGGTAGGAAGTTTTTTTTTTTTCTCTCTCCCCCTCTCGCCCAGGTTGCAGTGACTTTTGGTGCCACTCTCGGCCCCCCCGGGCCGCCGGTGCCCCGTTAGCTAATGACAGCGGTCCCGCGTGTGCGCCGATGAGCAAGTCCTCGGTCTCCAGCAAACAGTATCGATCCTCTGGCAGATTTGGGGGGGTGGGGGGTGGCGGGGGGTGTTGTCGCAGGGGTGACCCCCCCTTCCCTGCCTCGCCTCGCTCGCAGCGTGCCGGCGGCCGCTCCCTGCGCGGCGGCTGCGCCGCTCGGTGCTGCGCTCCGTGCGGAGGAGCGGTGCGCGCCCCGCGGCCGCTCTCTCTTTCGGGCAGATAAACTTTCAAGTTTGGGAGCGGTGCGGGTCAGACGGCGGCTCCTCCTACTCTCCTCCTCCTCCTCCGCCTCCCGCCGCGCCGCCGGGGCTGCCGCCGGGGCTGCCCCCAGCCCGCAGCCCGCTCCGCTCCCCGCCGCCGCCGAGCCTCCCTCTCCGCACGCCCTTTCCCAACAGCCGCTTTTCTGCCAGGCCCCCCCGTTTTTTGTAAAAGTAAGAGGGGGGGCGGGTGGGGAGGGGGGGAGGGAGAGCCTCCCCCCCGCCGCGCTTTCCCCTCTCGATCGCATTACAAGTTGCCGGGGAGCCGGGCTGAGCCTCCCCGCCCCGTCCCGCCGCCCCGCGTCCCCTCCCGCCCCGTCCGGCCCCCGGGGAGGCGGGCGGTTCCGCAGCCGCGCAGCAGCCCGGGCGCTCCGGCCTCCGCCGCAAGTTGCCGCTCCGCTCCGCGCCGCCGGCCCCGCCGCCCCCGCCGCGCTCCCATGGCGGGCAGCCGCCGCTAGGATGTACCCGCCGTCGCCGATCGCCGCCGCGCCGCGCTGCACCGCGCAAGGGCCCGCGCTGCGCGCACCGCCCGGGCGCGCCGGGGCGGCCGGTGTGCTGTGGAGGCGGGGGACTCCGCCAGCGGCCCCTGCCACCCTCCCTGCTGGCGGTTTTTATTGTTTATTTTAAATTTTTTATTTTTAATTTTTTTAAAAATGTATTACTTGTTTCTTATTAATATTTTTTAATTATTTAATTTTTAATTGTTAATTGTTAAATTTCTTTATTTTTATTTTTTCCCCACTTTTTTCTGCTTTTTCCTGAACTCCGAGGTGCAGCCCGGCCCCCCGCGCGCCGCTCACCCCACCCCGTGCCGCGCTCGGCGGAGCGGCCCCGGCGCCGGCCCTCGGCGGGGCGCACAGGCGCAGCCCACCTTGCCGGCCGCAGCGCGGGGGCGGGAGGGCGGCGGGCAGCTCCGCGTATGGGGCCGCGGATCAGTGAAAGGGATTTCCTCCTAATACCCCCGGCCCCCGTAATCCAGCCCTAGTCCTTAAACACACCGAGCCCGGCGGCTGCGGAGCGCTGCGGCGCAGCTTTCCCCGCCGCCCGCTCGCTGCCCGCTGCGCGGGGGTGGGCGGCTCGGGCCGGCGGCCCCGTCCTCGTTTCTGTGCCGGCAGGGCAAACCAAATATAGTCGGAGGCGACAGTTTAGGCCACTCCGGACAGTTTGGTGACACGGATCCCGCCAGTGGTTTCTGTCGCGCAGGTATTCGTTGGAGACGGGCACGACCCCGCAGGGAGCGGCGCGGCCCGCGGGTCGGAGCGGCGGGGCCGGGGGCGCTGCCCGTCCCTCGGTGCCGGGTGCACCGGGGCCTGGCTGCGCGCCTGCTTAAACAACCTGGCTGCTCTGTAAATCGTAACGCATCTCCTCGCCGTGCTCCATCCTCGCTGAAAGTTTGGTCGCGCTGAAAGCGCTTCGTGTAAATTACCAGGCGACGGCCGTGATGGTTGAAATCTGGTGTAATTTTCTAATATGAAGTGGGAGGGGACGAGCCCCATTAATTGAGTGTGGGTGTTGTGTGTGTGTGTGCGGGGGGTTCCCGTCAGAAGTAGGGATTTATTGCACGAGGCGCAGCCGGGCAGGGCGCTGCCGGCTGTGTATATGCTGCGCTATAGGGTGGGCAAGTGCAGGTGAGAGCGTCCGTGTGCCCCCGGCGCCGCGGTCACGCGTGGGCAGGGGCTCCGTGCTGCGGCGCCGCTCCTCGACCCGCCGCGGGGGCAGGGGTCCGCCGCCCCCGCCCGGAGCGTTTGCCTGGGGGGAGAGAGGACGCACTTTAACCTCGCCCAGGCGCTTTTTCCCCAATTGCAGCAGTACCAGGGATGTGTCAGTTTTCATCCAGTCATCTTCTGAAAGGATTTAGTGCTGTTGCTCGGGCAACATTTTTTTTTCCTCCCCCCTAAACTTTGGCGTTTTCTGTTGCTCGGTGCCTGGTAGCTCCCCCAGCAGCGGACTATTTCTCGAAGGGCGTTTTAGAAGTGCCTTTCTTAGAGCGCGGTGTGGGGGGAGGAAAGAAAGAAAAAATTAAAATAATTTAAAAAGAAAGACAACTCATTGACAGCATTATAAAAACAAAACTTTGTCATTTGTAAAAAGGAAATGATTGAAAATTAGTATGATTTTGCGGAACGTGAGAGAATCTTTAAGTGGAAAATTAAATAATCCCGTCTTTAATGTTTAATGAAGAATGGAGAACACAACAGGCAAGGAAGGCATAATTAGCAGATTTGTATCTCTTGACATTAACATATTCTAGGGTTTCAAGTGATACATTTTACGGTTTTCTTTTCCCTTACGCCGCTCGCTTTCCCACTTTTTCTCGGGGCGAAGGGACCCGCCGGGAAGCCCGGGGGTTGGCGGAGCCGGTGGCCGGGCGGCCGCTGCCCTCCCCCCGGCCCGGGCCGCTGTCCCCCGTCCCGCCGGGCCCCGCCGGGACGCACCGCGGGCACCGGCGCAAATCGCCGGGGGAAAGTTTCTACCCGAGCAGCGCGGAAAACCCTGCCCGAGCGGAGGGCTCGGAGGGAGAGTGGAAAGTTATGAAGCGATACGCGTCTCCTCTGGCCCGTGCACCCCCTTCGCCCCCCCCCTCCCCTCCCCGGCTCCCCGTTACACCGCAAAGTTTTCCACGGACCTTTTAATTAATCTTCCTGACTCGAGGGCGAGAGAAAAAAAAAAAAAAAAAGAAAAGAAAAAAAGATGCGTTCGCTGAAGTTGGGCTGCGAAAAACACGGCCGCTGCGGGGGGGTGGGATTGCTTGTCCGCGTAAATCTCTGCGCGCCCGCACGTGTGGGTGCGCGCAGGCGAGCGGGGTGCGCGGCACCGCGCACGGTGCGCGGAGCGGCGGGGCCGGCAGCCACGCGTGTCCCGGCGCAACGCGCCACCGCCCGCGTCCCCTCGCCCTGGCGGGTGGGTCCGCCGCGAGGCTGCACTGGCGGGGGGCAGCAAAACTTGTTTTTCTCTCCGTAATTAAATCTAATTTGTTAATCGTCGTCTTCTTTCGCGATGTTGCCTTCATGGTCGGGAGGGAAACGTTATTATTCTGCCTGCACAATAATATTATTTTCCGACTAGTACTTTATTTTTTACATTAATGGGGCACCTATTTACGCGTTTGCTTTAATTTTCGTCCTTATTCAGGGGTAATAAAAGCCTTCAGACAGCTTATCTGCCAGATGGATTCTGCACAGGGCGCGTAAGTAAGTGCTGTCTGCTACACTTACGCCTCGTACAAGGTTCTTAAACCCACGCAAGTTCCCCACGCGCGGAAACGGGGGTCTGGCGTGCCGTGCAGTCCATGGCGAGCTTTATAGCTGTAATTTTGCTCAGCAACTTTATTCGAAGGGGCGTGCAATGATTCGGGCTTTATTTTCTACCCTCTCCTACTCTTCCTGGCGAGCTGGAGGAGCATCTTCCCACCCCCTTTCTGCACCACAACTTCTGTTTGAGGACCCTGGGGTTAAATCCAGCACAATTTTTTTCTGTTTAGAGCTGCAACAACTGACCGCTAATTCGTTCTCACATGAGCAAAGATATTACCATACTAATATTATTATTGGTAAGAAGAGGTAATTGATAACACCACCTGCCACTCTGCAGCAATCACGATGATAAATGTTTCCATCAGAGGGAAATCTGTGCTTGGTCTACCACAGCCTAACCCAAACAGCATGTCAAATGTCAATTATAAAGATGTTTCTTTTCTATTACAATTTTTTTGTGGAAAGCAACTGGCCCCACCACGGGATTTATAGAACCAGTCTACAACAGAACCATGCCTAAACGTTTTGCCTTAAACAATTAAGTTACTTTTGCTTTTATTTAATATCACGCCACCCCCGGATCTAAATAAACATCGATTCATATACACAAAAGCTTATGTTCACACTTAGCAAACTCCAATTACCGTCCGCTTCCATTCTTTAACCTAACAGATGATGCATCAATTTAACCAGCAATTTTAGATACTTCGTGGAATATTTGTAATACATAGAGTTGCGGGGACATTACCAAGGCAGCATACAGTTAAGTTCATGCATACGTGTCACGCACACATATAAATGCATAGGTGCTGTATATATTAAATCACTGCATTTGTATCGCACGTCTGCCAGCACATGCTCCGGGAAGCACATGTAGGAACGCAGCGTGCTTATAAACAGGGCTTTTAGCCCCTTTGCAAAAATCTGTGTGCTTCCCAAAATGACAAGTGGGGTGAATATTAAAATGTGTGTGCGTATGTATAGATATATGCATACCACACACCGGCACACAAAGGCACACGCGGACAATGTAACATTGCTCACTAACTCCAGCTACATAAATAGTGCCGTCAGATGTAAAAACTTCCATCCCCTTGGCTACAGATATGCTCAGGAGATTATTATTAGTTTGTATTAATAGATGCAGGCCTCAAAAGACGAAATCAGCTATTGATAATTGCAAGAAGTATACAGCAGCTACTGTATCGATCGGCTTGTCCCTTATTCCCCTGGTATAGGAGAGATAAGAAGACACACTCTTTAGTGCAATATAATTTCTTTTGACCTATCTGCTTGCTACAGACTTATGATGAATAGCCGCAGTGGTTAAAGTCCTTTATCACGAAAGTTACCCCTTGATATAATATTGATTCTTTATAACTAGCTCCAAACACAAAAATCAAACTGTCCACTTGACCATCATCATCATCAATATCATCACAAAGGCTCCGGAATAAAGATCAGCACAGGACTGAAAATGCTTTCTATAATCTGCCCACCTAATCTTTATTTGCTGATGATGAAAAGAAAAGGGGTGTGGGGGGGGGGGTGCGGGGGTGCGTGTGCGTGCCTGCCGCGGGGGCGAGCGGAACGGGGAATGTCATCTGAGCAAGCATTAAAAAATAAATAAATAAAAATAAAGGGGTTAAGGGAAAGACCCTTCAGCCTCCTTCAAAAGAAACCAGATGACGAGCACCCAAGTTAATGACCAGGCTGCGCAGCACCGCTCTCTGAAGGAGGGGAACGGAGCGCGGGGGAGGCCCAGCGCGGTGCCCCCCCCCGCGAGCGGGGCGGTCCGAAGGTGCAGAGAGCCGGGGGGGAAGCGGGCACGGCGGGGGGGTCAGGCAGCGTCCCCCTTGGGCAGAGGCACGGCTAACAAGTCGTCTTCTCACTGTCTCTCCTTTCGCTGGTCCACGGAGCGATCCATCATTTATTTCCAGATCACCTGGTGATCCGTTAAAAAAAGAAAAAGAAAAAGAAAAAAAGAAAAGAAAAAGAAAAAGAAAAAGAATAATTTAAAAAAAGCCCCACGGGGAAAAAAGGAGACTAGGAAACGAGCCGCTGATGTTTGGGCTGATGCTTAACATGCAGTATCTATAGGATGGTGTAGAAAAGAAAGAGCATAGTCCACATGTATATTGCCTTAAATTAACGGTATTTTCTTTGCCTTCCCTCTCACAGTACCAGCGTGCTTTTGCTCAGGGTTGCATTAGCACAATCACCAGTAATTACAAGCGTGTGTAGACTGGGAGAACGAAGATTGGGAAGGTGGGAGGTGGGACGTGCTTCCCCCTTGGAGCAATCAGGACCGGGAAGGGTCTCGTTCCCCGCAGCCGGTACGTCGGTCGCGTTGGGGGGGGGGGGGGGGGGTTGGGTAGAGCCGCGTCCGAGCCCGGGGGCCATTTCAGCGCAAGTTTGCACTCCTCGGGCGAGCAGGGGGGGCGGGGGGGGGGGGCGCGGCAGCTGAGTTGTGCTCAGTCCATCCAGCGCCCCGAGGGAGGGCTGAACCCGCAGGGGGAGGATGCTCCTGCTGCGGGCATCCTTCGGGGATAACGGGCCGGGCGGCGGGGAGCCCAGCCCAGCCCAGCCGTGGGCGCTGCCCAGGACACGCCGTGCCCGTGGCAGCCCAGCGTGCGGGGCCCCTGCCCGCCCCCCGCTGCCCCCCGCACTGCCCGCTGCTCCCCGGGGGCTGCCAGCCCTGACACCCCCGCTGCCCCCTCGGCCGCCGCCTCGGCCCGGCTCGGTACGTTCCGCCCTGCCGCCCCCCGCCTCCGGCAGCCCGGGCCAGCGAGGCCGCCGCTCCCCACGGGCCCGATCCTCGGCGGGGGGGGGGGCTGGCGGAGCTCCCACCCACGGCGGTGGCGCGGGAGGGGTCTCAGAGGTGGTGGCTGGGGGACCCCGCGGCTGTAGCGCTGGGAGCTGCCGTCAGGAGCCGGCCCCCCCCCCGCCTCCGGCCCCCCTCCCCTCCGGCCCCCCACCCGCGCGGGCCACAGCGGCAGCAATCAGTCATCATCCCCCCCACCCCCCTTTCCCACTGGGCAGGCTCGCTCTCCCTATGTGCAGCTCATAATTGCGTATTTTAAAAGCTTTCCTCCTTCCCACTAAGCCCTCAGCACCCTCTCCGCTCCTTCTCCTCCTCCCTGAAATAACCTACTGGGTCATAAAAAAACCCAAACACCCCCCCACCCGCCCCTCCCGAGCGGGAGGATGTGACAAATATCGAGATCCACTGGGGCCTTCCTCGCTGCTCCTCACCAGGGCACAGGCACGCACCCCCCGGTGAGCCCCCACCCCAGCAAATAGCGCAGAGGAATTGTGCACTGACCTTTGCAGGAGATAGTGTTAGAGGATGAAATCAGTCATCAAAAAAAAAAAAAAAAGAAAAAAAGCCTTTTGACCAGGTTATGACACATGACTTGAAATTAATTATGAAACAAGCATCACAAGCACATGCTGGGGAGCCAAGGGTGTTCTCAAGATTTCAGTGCTTTTGGGGCTAGTGGGAGGCAAGGTTTCTCAGCAGGTGCACTCCAGCACGTGGTGGTCTCTTCCTAAAACCAAATGATAGAAGAAAAAGAAATAAAGTGGGAACAGGCAAGTGCATCAGGCTGGCTGGTGGGAGAGGGGCGGAAGGGTGCCTTCACCCTTACGCTACTGGGATTTAGAAAAGGTTGATGGAGTGATGATGGTTGCTGAGTTTTGGTGTTTTTTTTTTTTTTGTTCAACCGTGCATATCTTTACTATGACCTAATGATATGTGTGCTATTGAACTTCACAAAATGCATTCATACTTCCCTTGGCAGGTCTAGGTGTAAGAGTTGATGACTAACAAAAGTAATATAGATTAGAATCAATTCTCCTTATCTGGTGACAAAAAATAACATCGTGTCAGCACTGTGTACATCCTATCGTCAAATGACACAATATAATTTGATTAGTTGAATAAATAATCAGGTATGTCCAGACATATAGGTCACCTACTTGCAAATTAGATTACCCTGCTTGGGTACAGGCAGCACCTGATTAGGAAACAGCTTCTCTCTGTGTCACTCTAGCTTCCCGGCTGATATTTTCAAATGCAAGGGTTTTTGAAAATGCGTATATATTTTGCAAATCCTGGAAGTGTTTTCCCACTTGCATGTAATATTTGCACACTCTGTGCTAGAGATACTACCTTTAATACCAGAGCTATCTGTGTTGTCCCGGTTTCTCTGGAGTATTTGCAAGTTTTAAATGATAGCCTGTGTGCTGGGATCTGAAATAAGGATAGCTGAAATACAATCTTTTTGAAAACTAAGCAGCATACATTTCCATAAATGATTTTGGCTAACCCGCTCTGACTGCACAGCCATATAAATAACAGGAATGTGAGAAAGAATAAAGTGTTAGATAAGGGAGTATGGAAACATTTAAATTCTGAAGTCCACACTGAGGAAGATCGTCAAATCTCGAGATAAGTGTGTTGGCCTTTCAATGTAAAACATTATGTCACATGCTGCAGAAACAGGAGAAAGCCCTGAGTATGTGCTAGGGCTCTCAGCGGCTGGGGTTTCTGCCGGCTTCGAATCTTTTTAAGATGCTGTTGGACAGAGGGATCTGTGGAAAACTTTCTTGGCATTTTACTTTTTCCATAACTTGTGAATTTTCACAAATTAAGGATGCAACACACTGGAATATGCTTTGCTGTGAGCCAACGTGTGTTAGTCTATGTAGCCCAGCCTGGGCTAGAATCATTCTGAGGTGTGTAGAGAAACAGGAGAAAGAACAGAAAGCACAGCCTATAATGAATACTTGGTGAAGCAGTGCTATTAAAAGGAAGAAAAAGAGCAGTTTGGGAAAATAGATAGGAGACTCTGAGGCACTTGAGTAGTAAGAGAACAGTGGTAAAGGCAAAAAGGTGAAACAGAGATGATGGGAAGCGAGATTACATGGACAGAGAGCGAAGAGGCCAGTGTGTGACTGGGGGGAGAAAAGAAGTGTTTTGGAAATGTTAGCACTGAGTTCACAGAAGCTAGCAAATGAAAAATTACAGTCTTTATTTTACAGCAAGTGTTATGCAAGGTAGGATTCTTGAAAAAGCTTTAGACTCTCAAGTAGTAGAACAAGATTCTGGAGGATTCAGGTTTATCAAACCTGTGGATCCTATTCAGAACTTTTCTTTTTTGAATGCAGAATGACACATCAGTTTGAAGAGTTTCTAGGCATAAAGTGGCACAAAGGCTAGTATCTGAAATGGTAGCATTGCTCTCTTGTGCATGCCATTAATAAAATGAACACAAAAGAAAAAAGAAAAAAGGAATTCTACCCTGACTCTTTGCTTTGCTTTCTAAGACCTGCAGCAGCTGACAGTGAGTCATATCACTGTATAACTTTCCCGTGCATATTTCATATATATGAGGCACACTTTTTCATTTGAGTTGCTCATGATGTGGCCGTACAACAGCATACCTTTTCAAGTATGTGCATTTGATTTCTTTGCTAATGTCACCTGGCAGCACTTGCAATCCAGGTAAACCAAAATGGCAGTGGTAGCACTGACTTGCTGGTTTTTTTTTCACCACTGAAAGGTATACAACAGCGGTAATGATGATAGAGGGAGGGACTCAGACAAAATTTATTAATTGCAACCTTTGGGCTGCAAACGTTTACTTACAGAGTGCAATAATGCTCCCAACTCATGATTTTGGCCATTATAGCAAAATCTCTGCCATTACTGTGATCAAAATCAATTGATCAGTCAATCACCCTGCCTTCCTCTGTCTACTAACAGGAATGATGCTGCAGAATCTGTTCTCACCCTCCTTTGTGAGAATAAAGGAAGAGTTTTGTTTCCCAGTTTGGAATCTGTTTTCTGAATGCACTAGCTTTTATACGTGCATGTATGTACGCCTGTGCACGTAGAATCAGAATTGTTTAGGTTGGAAAAGACCTTTAAGATCATCCAGTCATATAAGTATATTTAATAGTTGTATAGGAGCTGTACAGGTATATCTATGTAGATCTGAAAACTGTACTTGCACACCTCTATTCTGTCTCTGATGCACACAGGGTGATTTCAAAGAAACATCCAGCCATGCACACCTCTTTGCAAAAACAATCATCTTAAGGACCTGTGCAGTCCATTGCAACATCTCTCCGTGACATTGGCTATGCTGTGCTTTCCTCTGTCAGGTGCAGAGGAGTGTCTGTGGCTGAAACAGCCACCTTTCCGCACAGTGGGAGATTTCTGGCTCAAGCATGTTTTTGTGTGCTCTCAAAGGATATAAATGCACCTGTATCATGTGTCACAAGCACGATTTCCGAATGCAGAACCTGTCTTTCAGAGACACTGTATTAAATTCATTGAATTCAATCCATTTGGTAGGTTTCTGACAAATTTACAAATACTTAATATGTTATGTTTATAGTTAGGCTGGAGAGGAACAGAGACATACACAAACATGGGGGAGGTGAATTGGGAGGTTGTAGACCAACCACTGATTGCTTATGGTTAGACAAACATTTCCATGGTGGGCAGGTAATTTTACAGCCATCCTCAGTAGTGTTTCTGACATTCCTCTAAAGCACCTGGCACGTGCCAGTGCCACAGACCGGTAACAAATAAGCCTGACGACTGTCCTGTGCCAGCATGACAGTTTGTATGTCTTGTTCTCTGAGCAAGTGTGGGTTACACCTGTACATCTCTGGTGCTTCCTCTCATCTGCTTCCCTGTCCCTGCTTCCATGACAGAGTCATATCAGTGGTATTTTCATGTAATAGACCAGCCCTGTATTGCCCAGTGCAAGTTACTTTCTTTGAAATAACCTTCATTTTATGTAACTGGGGAGGAGAGGAGCAGAGGGAGAGGGAAGTAGCACAGGGGAAGGAGGCACCGCTGCGTGGACGGTGCTGTCCTGTAAGGCTGTCGTCCTGTGTGTCAAATCCTGCCTGCAACAGGAGGCTGACCAATTGACTGCAACACGGAGTCGAGTGTTTCCCAGTCAGTTCCCTGTTTCCCTGAGTGCAGGATGGGGCTAACACCCTCCTGCCTTGCAAGGGTGGACACGAGTTTGTGCTGCAAGGTGGACGTTGCCTGGGTGTGGACAGTACCATGCTGTGGTCCCAGGCACTCCTGTCGGGAAAGGGAGAGCTGGGTGGCTCCATTCTGCCCTGTGCTGAGCACTAGGGGCAGTCCTCTTAGCTTATCCCCAAACTGCTGATTTATGCAAAGGGTTTGTTTCTGAGGAAGAAAAAAACCTCTTGCAAGCCTTGCTGTGAGGTATTGACATGCATGCAAGTTCGGCAGTCTTGTGTTATTTTCATGTACTGGAGATCCATATAATTTATTTTAACGGTCAAAAATAGGACAGGCGAGGTGGTGCCACATACATGTTCTTCATTGCTTGTTTCATTAGCTGAGTTGTTTGGACCCCACTGTTTTCAGAGAAGGATTTTGTGTTTGACACATCATGCTAATATCAGTCATTAGGCACAACTGCCTGCGACCGGGGCTCTATAAATACCTGCGCACAAGTGGCTGGCAATTGTCGCTGTTGAAATACCCACCAGAGACGGCTCTGCAGTGGCCAGGGAAGAAATGAATCAGATTATCCTACAAGAAACACATGGGAGTAGGTAATGAGAAAGCAATGTTCTAGCCTCCTTTGCAGATGCAGTGACATCGATTTCAGGGAGAGGTGGCCTCACATCCAGGACCCAGGGATCCTGTGGGCAGTCCTGTAGGTGCCACTACTAGTGTCAAAGGCTCCTGCAGCTTTGCCTGGCTTCCAGGTAATGAGGCATTAATGGGCATACACAGTGTGGTTTCTCCACTGGCTTCTCCTGTCTGGGCGGGACCAGACCAGGAGCGAGGGTCTGGAACACTTGCTGTTAGATGGCTGAAATAACCACTCAGGAGACGTCTGCTGTGGCTGATCACTGAGGTACGGAGCCTGCCCATCCTCAGCCTCTTCACAGAAGTTCTGCTGTCACTGTTTGACAGTTTGTCCCATACCCTTTAGCATCTTTCCACATGAAAAGCCTTCAGACACAGACTAGCTGGCTTGCGTAGGGCAGGGATTAGAAACCTGGAGCAGGTTCTCTTCATGGTGGGATTTTCCAGTTTTGCATGGAGCATGCAAGCTAAAAGCACTCATATTGTTGTCTTTTCCTTAATTCGAGGGTGGGATACATTCTTCTTCTTAATGCAGGAACCATGGGTCACACCTCCGGGTGAACGAAGGCAAAACCAAGAAACAGTGAGAAAAAGTTTTGACTTTGCTGATCCAGCTTTGCTGAGGAAACTTTCAGTCCAGGCCAGGTGAAGACAGGAGCTCCAACTTGGCCTGGCTGGCTGGTGACGAGGAGCTCTGAGCTGCTCCTGCACAAACCGGACCTTCAGCACTGGTGGTGGCTCTGTCCAGCCAGGAGACTGTTCTTGGGCTGGCTGTTGGGAAAGCCACCTGGAATCCAGTTGCCAAATGCAAAATTTAGATCTTAGAGAGGTTTTGGGGATTAAGAAGTCCAGGCATTTTTATGCATGAAGAACAGCAACACTTTAAACATCACTAAGGAAGGGGAACAGTGGGTTGCATGGAAAGCAATGACCATGGTAAGGAGAACCACAGCAATGCCTGTCTAGTTCACCACAATGTTTGTGCAGGGCCAAGTGTACTCCTGTGGAATGGATTCAGTAGTCTGGCACTCCTAATTATTTGGACCTGCTGATTTCAACGAGAATTGCATCCTGATATAACATAGAATCAGATTTGGCTGTTACATCAGACTGGTGTAAGTTACAGTCATTTTGAACATCTGTTGAATCACAATTAAGTATGATTATGTACTTCACCCCCTATAGTCATTTCCTTACCTAATTATATCCAGCCACTTTGTATGCCACTATTGAATTTGCCCAGGTATATTTCTGAGTCAGTACTCCTGTAGCTCTGCAAACGCTATGATGTTGAGACAAGAAAGTACTTTTTTAAATTAAGAGCAATTTACAATATGTTACACTTTCAACATTCAATTAAATAATAAAGATATGAGAATAAAATCCTTTTGCAACTCCAGGGAGCCACTGATGGAATAATCTGCAAATAAGACTAAAAGATTTCAGTACAACTAAGATTGCCTTTCATGACCTTAAATGTCATCCACATCAGATTTAATTCCAAACACTGAGTTTTTCCTTTTTCATTAGTCAGTTCAGGAGAGGGATCATAATGCTTTATCATGATGTAGAAGATGGGTATGAGTGTGTGAATAATGCTTTATTTTCAAGAAATACATACTGCTCGATTTATATTTCCATTTCAACAGTAAAACCATTGCTGTATAATGTATGTAAAGCTCCCACCTGCAAACATGATTATTCTGCACTGTTGACATCCCATTATTATGCAATCAATACTTTGTCATGACTTGCATATTTTTTAGTTCCTCTGGAAATTTGCTACTTTACAATTCTGACTGAATAAAGAAATCTTTCCTACTCTCCAAGTGCATTTTTGATTAGTAATTAGACATTTGCACATGAAACGCAAACAGGATGAAAGCACCGCCCCCTTCCCCCATATATCACCAACAGGTTTTCGCCCAGGTGAAACTTTGGTAGTGCATGAGAGAGTCTGAGGGAGGGTAGGAAGGGGAAAAATTACTTTTTTGTTTGGTGTTAAGGTAACCATTTAATATGAATTAATTTCATAGCCAACCTCATTTTGGTCTGTGCATTGCTGAGCATATTATCTGAAGCAATTTAACAAAGTTTCTTAGAGTGTTATTTGAGTTTGGGCTGAAGAACTGATACCAGAGCTTCCCGGTGGACCGCCTGAAAAAAGTGCATTAGAAGATAACCATGAACCAAAAGAAGGTTTAATCAGATTCTTTTCAACAAAATATTCAGAAATCCATTACAGTCACTAGCAAAAACGACTGCCTTGAGGGGTAGATGGGTTTGTATTCTTTTGCCTTCTACAAAAGTATGTAAACTTAGCTAGGCATTACGTGTTTCCTGCTTCTTTAAGGCAGATTTCAGCTGGCAGCATCAAACCACCCAGCTGGAAAAGCAGCAAGTCTCAGAACTGCCTTGCAAGGTGCCAGCAACAAAGACCTCCATTTCCAGTAGAAGGCTAGTAAAGCAAAGGCATGAAAGGACTTCAGGCCTGCCTGCTTGGGGGTCAGGCAGTGTGGGACTAGGGCTGCGTGGTGTCGCTAGAAACCCTGTCCCTGCCCTTGGGAGCCTAAGGCACCTGGATTTCTCAGGCGATCTTTCCTGGAGGGTAACTCTCCATCAGAACCACACCTGTGGTTTAATTAGGATGCATCAAACCAGATTTATTTTCATTAAAATTGTTATGCTTTGATAAATGAATGTTTTCTGATAAGGCTTAGTGCTGTCAGAGCATTCTTTACTGGAGCTGGTGACCTCAGTTCTTGTAGCCCTGTTACAAGGAGCTGTGATGCTACCTGCTTTGTGTTCACATGCCATTGCTCTCATCCATTCCAGGCTTCTAGAAAGCTGCTTGCTTATGCTGGGAGACAAACAGAGACCCAACATTCCTGCCTGGTGTCGTTTGTGCATTAGCCAGATGCGCAAGGGTTCCAAAATGCTCTAACTGGCATGGACTTCAACAGACGAGGCCAGTAGTGAAGTCTGAGTTAGGACTTGGGCTCTCCAGCCATCTTCTGCAGGTGTTCTCTTACACCAGCCCCTATGTTTATGTACTACAGCTTTACGGATACTTTCTTTGAAGGATTGTTATAATCCCAGTGACACTGTGATGCTCCTAAATCTCATCATCTAGTACTCAAGCAAGAACCAATTCCATGTAGACTGACCTGGTTTGTTTGAAGTGGAATATGTACTTCTAAACCAGCATTCAAGGACGGATCCTGAGCTGGTGAGAGAAGCTGTGAATGGTATGTGTTTGCAAACATTATTTGACCACTTACTACACTGACCTTCGTGGCAACACTATGAAATGCTTTAGCATTATTCTATGAGATGGGACTGAGGCCAGATGTTCAGACCATTTTTTTCCTGATGAGCACTGGTGAGTGCAATGCATGGCCCATGCTTCCAGAGGTGCTGAGGACACAGAGCATGCCCTTGTGCTAAGGCAGGCGACATTAGAAGTTGTGTCTCCTGAAGTTCAGCCTGAATTGCCACCAAAAGACCGCTCTCTTGGCACTGACCTGTCCCATTTTGCCTTGCCCTAAAGGACCGCTCAGAAGCACAAGTCAGATAAGGATGCTTGGCATCATCTAACGACACCGTTACAATAGCGGTTTAAATAACTTGGTGCCCTCTGAATTGGCTTTCACATGCAGTTCCAGCTATTGTTAATAACCTGTAGATCCTTGTGTTCTGGAGCCTCCCCTGCTCTGCCTGGTTTGTGGTGCCACCTCTAGCAGGCTGGGTGGAGGAAGGGGACATTCTCTGCGAAGGACGCCTGGCTGTGAAAGTTTCAAAGTTTATTTTTTTTCATCAGAGCCTCTGTGGGCTGATTTCTTTCTCTTTTCCTTAATTATACGCAGAGCAGAAATATGTGCCTGGTTTTCAGTGGCACACTGTTCAGGCTGTGATAGATGAAATTTTTACCAAGTTAACAGCAGGGCACTCGTAAGAACAAGTGACCAGAGCTCTGGCAAGTTTGGGCAGGGCAGCCTAAAGCTTCATGGCAAGGGGAGAGGGAAAAATTTGGTTCTTTATAGGACACAGCTACAGTCACCACGACTGAAATACAAGTCCTATGTGGAGAATATGCATCAATTTCCTTAATGAGGACAGTAATGATGCACCATAGCATGGAACCAAAAGCAAAGGAGTGAAGTTGCAAAGGAGACAAAATTCCTTTTTCACAGGAAATTTCAGGATTTCAAGGTTTATTTTGCTTCTGAAGCAGAATAAAATCAAATCACTTTAAGTGACATTTTCAAAACAATTTCATTTTAAGCCCCAGTCTTTAATCTCAATTTTAAATATTACACAATCTGAAGGAATAGTTTCAAAATGAAAAATGGAATCACTGTTCTGAAAAGGTTAATGCAGGGTATTTTAACCTTACTGAAGGAGTTGTAATTGTTTTTCAGACTTTGTTGGAGCTGACACTTTTGCAGAAGAGCTTTGTTTTCAGTCAAACAGCAGTTTTCCATTGAAAAAACATTTGGTTGGAAAAGTTCCACTCAAGCTAGCTGAAGCACGGGAGGTTTGGAGATAAGGAGAATATAATTAGCTATAATAGAAATTTTGTCAGGAGGCTGAGGCTAAGAGCTCTCACGCTCCGGATAAATACCACTGCACTCCTGAGAAGAGGGCAGGCAACTCGGGCTGTTATTTTGCTTTTCTTCAGAAAGGTTGCTGCTACTGTACTCCATCAGTGTCCTCCCTGCCTAATCGCACTGGTTCAGCACTGACACGGCATGGAGGAGGAAAGGCGACCGCCTACTGAGGACCTATTTTTGGGAGAGGATTTGCTCACATGCTCCGCTGCTGGCAGTTACGCTGCAGCCCGTGGGATGGCTCCGGCAGCCGGAGCTGGGGGCCAGCAGCAGAACTCCTGAACTGCTCCTGTCCCGCTCCCTCGGGCGTCTCCTTCCCAAGGCGCGATCTCACAAGATCACATTGAGGCTGGTGGGATTACAACACATTGATTTCTGCAGGAACAGCCTTTCTTTTTCTGCTGACAAACAAAAGGCAAAATAAAAAACGTATCCGCTGGAAATATTACACAAATGTAAATGAAAACTCATTTACCTCCAGTTTGGAAGAGATTATTATTCAGGATTTTCATCCTCTTTTTAGTAGGTGACAGGAAGCGTTGATGTGCCGCGCTGCGGTATATTTTGCTAAGCAGAAATCACTGCCTTAAGGCAAACTTCTTAATCTTGTTGATTTTACAAGGGCAGACACTCATTCCTGGAATGTGAGAAGGATCTTCCTTCACAATAAAGTAATACACGCCAGGAAGCACCAGAAGGAGTTGGGGTGGAAAGCAAACAATTTCCTCAGCTAAGAGAAGCGGCATAGTGGAGACTAATTGACCCAAATGTTACTGCTCAGTTTCTCACTCAGACTCATTTGGCTAACAAGGGTCAAAGCCCATTTTCATGTTGAAAGGGCAGGATGACTTTTTATTAAAGCAAGAATGGCTCTTCTTGTTTTATCATAATTTCTACCAAAACAAAATCTTCATGCTGAAGATTACTGTGTTCCTATTAGCATCACACTTTGCAAGGAAAAACATCCAACCATTGTGAGAAAATTCTGTTTCTGTATTAAACTAGTTGTCTGTGGATGCCTGGTGTTCATTTTGCTTTGTTTTCAGTGCTGGCATAAAGCTGGTGCCAAAATTTTACAGAGGTTCAAAACTTAGGCACCGGTAGTACAGGAAAAAAATGCACCAAGGGCTATTGAACACAAAACCTGTGGGCCAGGGTTTTTTGAGCCATGGATTGTTGGAAGATGGGTTAATATGTCAAGAAAGCATAACAAAATGTTTGCCCAGCCCTCTTCCCTAAACATCCTTTCTCTCTGGAGAAGACTGAAATTACAAGGTTAAAGCTGCATGTTAAAAGTTAACCAACAAAACTGTACATTTGAGCATCTGAGGGTGGTTGCAGGAGGTGGCCCCTGAAAGTGGCAGGTCCCCAGTGCAGCAGCCCCCGCCCCCCCCCCCCCCCGCCCCCCCCCCCGGCTGCTGTGCCTTGCACGACCTGCTCTTACGGCTGTGAGGCATGTGTGCAAGCAGCAGCAGGTCGTTGCTCCTTGCCTGCAGAAGAGCAATTGATTGAATGCTTGCTGCAAGTGTGTAGCAGTGCAAAGTAAATAAATAAATTCCTGATAATGAACTTTCCTAAAAAGGGAAATTCCTCCCAAATCCAAACTGAGTGGGGCAGAGGAGCGATGTGGCTGAGCTGGGGCAGAGGTAGATTATGAAAACACGCTAACAGAACTGCAGGAACCCATCACTCTGTTCACCTATAACATGGGAGAAATGTCATAGTGAAGCTGAATTAATTGGAGCCAATTTCTGTCCCCCTTTCTCTGAGCGGCAGGACTTTGCATCTCATTCAGTCAACTGAAACTGATGTGCCCAAAGTGGTGCTTCTCTGTGGCCTTCGTTTCCTTGGCTTCCTAGGATTAAAACCGTCCCTAAATGAAAAATGCCCTTAAATATGTTGGTTTTGCACTGTGTAAGGAGTTTCTAGGACTTCCAGGCTGGCCTTGCTGTCTTTCAGACAGAGGAGCCGATCCATTTCCATTTTACATGGATGAACACGCAGAATTGGTACTTGTGGTCTGGTCCCAAATTCTCCCTGCTGCTCCTGGTTGCCTGAAAAAAGAATCACACTGCTTCTGTCATCCCCACTGGTGCATTAGGTACATCACCAGGTGCTGGTGGAGTCCAAATGCAAAAGAAATCCCTTGAAACATTTTTTCCTCCTTCCCTGTGCAGGGTGATGACTGGAGCCAATGGAAAATTAACTGCAGGTGGCTCAAAATCACTGACACTTTATTGCCTGCTGATTTCTCGTTGGAGCACCTCAGTCTCCTTTCATTTACACACATTTCCTCTTTTCCAATGGAACGGGCACTTAGGAGCAAATAACTTTTCTGTAAATTGGGCCATATGTCTAGTCCTCAAGGGGCCCACAGTTTCAGCCCTCATCTAGAAATTTCAGAATAAATCAGAATACGACAAACCCTGCACTAGAAGTACTTTACTGTGTGTGTGAGAGCTTTTCCCTACAAATGGACTGACTACTTGAATTTGAAATCCTTTGCTTATCTGGAAAGTCTCTGATCCAGTATCTGACAGGAGAAATGTCTCTCCTTTCCCAATTGCAAAAGACTTTCTTGCTAGATCTTTTCCTGGAAAGCATGTCCAGCAGAGTGGCACAAGCCATCATTTTTTAGTCCAGCCCACAGTCACCCTTTTCATTAAACTTGGCTTTTAGTGGATATTGTTTTAAGTGGGTATGAAGCCATCCTGCAACACCAAAAAGTGCAGATGTAATAATATACATCACAATATATTTTCAGCCCCCCAGAGCCATTTCCTCTTCTTTTGTTTCCTTTTATGACCCTGATGTCATTTGGAATAAACTTTAATTGGGTCATTTTGTCATCCGCTGAGCAGCCTCCATTAACAGACCTTTACGGCAGTGAGTGCTGGTAGCGGGATCTCTGTCACAGGCAGTTGCCACTTAGTGAAGTTTCACAAACATATCTTCATTATTTATGCATGCTGTGCTTTATTACCGACACCAGGTGTGAGCCAGGAACACTTCACTACACACAAGCAGCTAAAGAGGTCAGATGTCAGCGTTAAAGTAATAACGATAAAAAACCGAACAAGAGAGGTGTGTTCTTACGTCACTGTCGCTTGCCCTGCACCTCCCAAGCCGCTGCAGTCACCCTCCCGCTTTGGGGTCACGTTTCAAATGTCGGATCCATCATGGCATTGCTGGGAGGACACGAGCATCCCTGGTTTCTGAAGGAACGCAGAGGTGATGCTTTGACCTCCAGGCTTGCCACGTTTTAATGTGAATATCTATTATGCACCAACATAGGGATGTGTATTATCCAGCGAGCGAGTGAGCACATACTCTTAAGTAATTTGTTTTTGCACCATTTCTGGTGTAAATGCATACGCAGCAGGGGCAGGATTTCTGGTTTGCATTACTGTGAGGGTGATTGGCACCAGGTTCTCTGCACGTGCATGCATATACAGATAATGATGAAAGGATGTGACAAAAACGTGTGCTTCTGAGCTGTAGAAAACACTACATATGGAATGACTTCATCAATCTGCATTGATTCTGCTGAAACCAAAGAAATTATGAGAGATTTTGATCAATGCATGTAAATGGATCATGACCATGAGTTCCACAGGTGTCATACTGGTTTTGTGAAAGTTTTAAAACTTTAGAACCTTGTTTAAGATTTTAAAAGTTAGTCAACCTAATACTTTCGAAACACACATAGGAGTTTTTAATAAGCTATTATGTTTCTTCTGTGTTACCATATTGTAGTCATAATATATGAAAGAATTACAAAATTTAATTAGGGAATGGTTCTTAGGTCATAGCAAAATTGGCACACTAAACCCAATAAATGTCTACTTTACTTTTAATTAAACAGCTTTCCCTTAAAGTTTTTTAATCACTAGTTTAGATAAGTGGGACTTGTAATGATTGTTAAAGGGACTGTGGAGGGTGGCTGAAAACATGCACCTGCATACAGTTAGAAGGGGATATTACAGAAAACGTTACTGAGACTGTAGGAAAGCTTTCTTTTATGCTTAATGTGTTCTTAGAATGATGGATGGTGTCATAATTCTCCCTAAAACTGGAAAATCCTTTTACAGTAGCCTGTTAAAAGCCTTCTCGATGGTGAGCGTTAAAAATGTCCTCCCTCCCTGTCTGGGAAAGCGTGCTTACCGAAAAGGAGGAGTGCAGTGTGAAATATTCCAGCTCCACCAAGCGACAGTGAGGCTAGCATTAAAGAAATACAAGATGAAAGAAAACACAGACTTGAAAATGATACTTTAAACTTGCAGCCTTTGGGTTTTTCCTACGTATTTTTCTTCTTTTTCTTTAAAAGTCCTATTTATACATGTAATTACTTCTCCTCATATTTAGTCTCTGTGTTACTGCTGAAGTAGCTTAATTACCACTGTTAAATCACATATTTATCTGGTAGTTTTTACTTTTTTTTTTGGCCACAGACTTTATCTAGAGAGTGGTGGGACTTAAAAATCTGATGGAATACCAATTTCAAGAAAGCTTGAAGCATCTTGACTCCTGCCTGTCGCTTCTGCACTGCACCTTTTCTCATCCAGGCAGTATTTCGTACGGTGCTTTTTCCATGGACATATATCCTGCCACTTAAAGCAATATGAAATAATGTGGAAAGACCCTCTGACAGGAAATTAGGAATGACATGTTTAAGATAAAGGGGTGCAGCCACTGAAACAGTGTCTGATGAAGATTTAGAGTGATGGCTGAACCATGTGAATTGTTTATCCGTTCTGCCACACTATTGCTGCAAGCCAGGAGAGGTGTAATAATTTATTTGGAAACCCACAGTTTAGTACAGTGAGAAAAAGTAATCTACCACTGCTCTGACAGGCCAGGCAGATAGATATGAAAAAGAGAAACAGATCTATTTCTTGAGATGTGGGCAAAAATTATGAATGAATAGACAGCCACCTGAATATATGAGTTGCCATCTCTCAGCTGCTTCAGCAGATGGCCTACTTTGTGTGCTCTGCTCCAAGTTACTCATTCAGAGGTTTGATATTCCTGAATATAATGTGTCATGAGACTTTGTACAGAGCAGCACATATATATTAACTATCTTCTTGACTGTGGCCAGCCTGTTTCTCCAGTGAGGACAGTTGCTTTCACTGTAAAATATGTTAGGAGGTCTAAGCTATTTAGCTACCACAATAACGACATTATTTTGAACGCCAGTGTCTACCCCTGACTTTGCCATTCCTCTGCTGTCTCCTTTCTCCTCCTCAGTTCCTGTATTTTCCATCAAGTGGTCCAGCAGCTCTCGAGTACCTGCCTCCGCAGCCAGGGTGCCGGTGCCATCCTGCAGCTGCCCGAGGCAGGCGGCAGCCAGCGCAGCCTGAGCCCTGAGTGCGCTGCTGCTCCAGCACGCTGCTGGCTGTGTCCTTCCCATGGCCATTAAAAATGAGAAGTGGGCTGAAATGCCAATTAGATAATGTCGACATTTGGCAAACAGAGCTGTCTGCCAGTTTGCAGGCAGTCTGGGCAGTGTCACAACGAATCCGTCAAGAGGCATAGAGTCTCCCCATGGGATTCAGAATCCAGCTGTCACTCAGAGCTACAGTATCCGGGACTTGGGTGTCAGAGTAGGTGGGGGAGGGGATTGATTTCCCTATGGAAAGTGGGTGAAATGCCTTTCCTAGATGCCTATGGCATCCAACTGGCATCCACCAGCATGGGACCTGCTGTTACTACATAAAGGAAAAGGTATGATGCACCTCCATGTGAAACTTCGTAGAAGCCCTCCTACAAGATGCTAACACAAATATTTGTGAAGCAATAATGAGCTTGGGTTTTCTGACTACCTCAAACATAGTTTTGAAGAACTGCAACATATCCCACATTACAAGGCTTTGTAATTTACTCACGTGAGGTATAAAAACTGTTGCACCAAGATAGGAGTGAAGGGCCCTCCTGGAAAGGACACATGCATTGATTCTCACCTCTCCTTTTGGTTGCTGAAAAACTCACTACCCAAGTACAAAAGCACATGATGACAAGTACATGACTTCATAAAAAAATGCAAATCTGTGTGATGTGAAACTTATTTTCAAATAAAACATCAACTGCTTTTTGCTATTTTTGCTTTCTGTTTTCATTAAAGTGTTTGTACAAATTTGCAAAGCTGTCTGGTAGATTCCTCAGAGGAGAGGGGGGGAAAGGCAATATTTAGCAAGTGCTTGGAGTTGTTGCTGCATGTCTTGAATAATTCTGTTCCCCTGTCTCAGAAAAGGAAAGGACTAAACCCATGCTGATGAGTTTTAATCTTATTAGAGACCCATGTCTCAGCTGATCTTGTAACACTGCAGACGGACTGCCATGAGTGACACTAGCTCGGGGATTAGGGCGTCAGAGGACCCAAGTGAGAAGCAACATCCAGAATATGGGAAAGTAGATCCTGGCCAGGGAAACCCCAGAATATTCAGATGTGATGGAACATTTTTCAGTCATCCCATGCAACCAGCCAAAGCCTACTTGAAGATGACTCCATGTCCTGGTACTCTTGACAGCTGGGAGATGCACTGATGCCTTCTGCACACACAGCAATGCTTTGTGGCTGACTTCCCATAACCTTGCTGCTTGCAGACTTATTTGTACCCATGCAGAATCTCCCCATGGAAGTTTTTGACTCACTTAGACTTGGGATAACTTTTCATATTGAATTTACACAGAAGGCAGTGAGGTAAAAAAAAGGAAGTGCACGGAGAATGTTGATAGAAAGCATCATTTTTGAATCAAGCTCTCATAGCAATTCTCTGTCTTTAAAACCACATGGGGAAGATGGCCATTTCAGACAGGTGGGTGCTCTGGTACCATTTTCCTGGCAGGAAAGATGTGACACGTTGAAAGAAAAAAATAGTATTTGTTAAATATGAAAAAAAGGATTAACGTTAAGCACACAGTGTTTTACCATAGGTGTTCATATATTAATGAAACCCAAAAAACAGTTGGTGGGGTTTTTTTTGTTTTGAAAATCAGCATTCCTTGAGGACTAAGGTTTTAATTTCCCTCAGCAGGTTGTGTAAAGGGGCAGAGACGGCGCCAGCAGACACCTGACGTGCCAAGGGCCCGCTCCACACCCAGTGCCGGAGCTGGTGGCGGGGCTCCTGCTGCCGCTCAGGGTAAGGCAGGGCAGGAGCGGGCCTGGGGCCTGCGTGGGAAAGGGCCCTTGCGACGCTCAGGCCTGATGAGCTACATGAATTAATGCAAAACAGAGTTTCGAAAACACAGACTTACCAAAACAAAGCAACAACGTTCTCCTTCCCAAGTCTACTAGACGGCGATCTGAAAGTCTTTGTGTCCTTGTGGTGGCCAAGGAGAGCATGGCCTTGTGAGGAAGGGAGGAAGGGAAGCAGAAAGCTGTTTCTCACGATGTGATGCTGGGGCACAGTACTTGGAAGAAGAAGGACGAGTCAGAAGAAATGAGGCTTCAACATAATCTGGGGAGGCAACCTTCCTCGAGGGAGGTGGAGAGTAGTTTTGAGCCTGTTAAAGCAGGCTCACGGGCACTGCGTGGTGTGGGAAGGGGGAAGGTGAGCATGGAGAGCTTGGCACGGCAGCTGGAGAGTTACACCAAAAGACACGTCAGACAGGTTCTGCCAGCCTGGACCTGCTTGCTGTGAAGCACACTCACTTCTCAGAAGACTTGTAGCCACGGCATTGACACAGGCTCTACTTTCCACAGCTTCTTGCTAGAAATGAGCTAGAATATTGGGTGATCCCAGAAGGATCTGTGCCCTAGCAAGCTGCAGAGGAGTCACTCATCCTTGTCATGCTGCTGCCTAACCCCAGATGCTTTCCCCTCTATGTCTGTAAAGGTTATGGGACCCTTTGGTGTCCAACCCTCCCCCAGGCATTCTGCAGAGAGCACTCAGAATGGAAGAGGAGCATTGCAATCACTTCCTCATTCATCCACTAACATTGCTGCACCTTTTCTCCCCAAAAGGACTTTCCTGGCTACCCCTTAACATTTCTGCAACTATTATAAAGGAAAGAACTACTTGTACTTATATAGCACAAAATTCAATACAAAAGCTGGCTCTCCTGAGCCCATCCTACATGCAGGACATTCGTGTGCTACATAGGGGAACATTTTTGGATGATAAGCTTAGCTATCTCAGAGGGCTGTTAAACAACATGGAAATCCCTATGGCTGTGTAAATGTAAACAATAACGGCAAACTCCTGCCTGGAGGTTTTTTTCACCCAGCTAGTTATCTCCATGTTTTTAGCATCACTATCGCAGGCTGGGGATGTGGAGGAGGATTGCCGTATTGTTTGTTTCTGCATTAGTCACATCTGAAATAATCTGAAAAGGAAGTGTGGGTTTTTTTCCTGCTAATAATTGCATGATCACATGATACATTTTTTTATACCTGCATGTGAAATCTGGAATAATTGCCCCATCGATAAATTTTCTCCCATGTGTGACTGCTTGTTGGCCCAGGTCCCCAGTTCTGCCTTCCTTAGGGTGGGAAACTGCAAACAGCCCTCTGTAATGCAGCAATGCATCTGTCTCCCCTGCAGAAGCTATTTTGGCAGTGATTACCCCACAGTGCAGTGTAACCACTGTTATTATTTGGAGAGGGGCGAGGGAAGAAAGGTAAAGAGCATTTTTACTTTTGTTGTGTCAGTGTTTTATCATATATCGGGTGCTTTACCTTATGCCTAGTGGGTGAAGACGGCCAAACCAGCCCAACGGTTCCCCACCAGATTCCCTGAGCTTTGATTTCCCATGTGCAGTTTAGGCTGGTAAATGCAAGAAGAGATGTCACCTATTGCTCTGAACTCTGCAATTCCCAGACGAAACCAAGTCTAATTCAGGGAAGCACTTTGTTAATAGACACTCAGTCTGACAAGAGGTATTTTAAAAATACTTTAAAAATCACCTTTATGTCTACATACGTGCCACAGTTAAATGCAACACTTGACACTGAACTAATGGGAAGACATCTGAGTGCATGGCAGTGGGGGAGAATCTATCATTTTTCTATTTAATTTGCACTTTTGATGGCACTTTCTGTATGTTTAGTGGCACTATATCCTCTGACTATTCAGGGAACCAGTTCCCCTTGTGGGCTGAGGATTAAACACTAAACATCACTGGAGAGGGGAAAATTAATTCCTTAGGAATGGGGAAAAGGTGGTTGTAGAAACTCTGTCAGGAGAGATAAAATATGAAACAAATTTTAACTGTATAACTTTATTTTGAAATTCATGCTTTCATACAAAATTCAAGCCCTCCATTTTGCACTGCTTCAACACGACACTTTGGTGGCAGTCCATGTAGTTTTTCATGCTCCCTTGTTCTTAGAAGGTTTATTATCAACCTCCGTTAATAGTTTTTCTTTATAAAGTTCATCACCACAATTGACAGGAAACAAGGTGCATATAAAAGCGAACACCATGGTTAAGTATTTTTCTGTAATGCTTTAAATCTTGTGTTTAAATGTTTTAAGGTTAATTGGTAAGTACATTTAAAAATTATTACACTAGTGCACAGCGCAAGCAATTATTACATTCTATCAGTCACTCAAGTAGAGGGATTAATCTATGTTAGGAAAAGATTAATTTCCTATATCCCAGAAATGATTTCCCCCCCCCCCCCCCCCCCCCCCAGCAATTATCAATAGTATCAGATGGGTCTTTCCCACCACATTTTAAGGAGAAACCTTTACTTACAGTAGCAGAGAATTGTGAATATGGAGGACAGGCACAATTATGTCACTGTTTGATGAATAGATGTCCTTCTATGATATTAGTTTTTCAGTCATAATGATGCAGCCACCCTGTACCTGGTAATATCAGTATTTAGAACTGTAATACAAAGAAATCTGTTGGAAGGGTGAGCCCCTGAGAGCACAAGCTTGTCCTCTGTGCTTCCCCCAGTTCAGAGCAATGAAAACACTTAATAAGTAACAGCTAATCCAAGATAGCTGCTGACCATTCCAGAGCTTTTATATTTGTATCAATTACTTACCTGTTTTCCTATTTTCCTAATGAAAACTACCAGTTTGCAGAACAATTCTCAGAAAAGGATACTTTCTGTGCCCCCTTTGGAAAAAAATGATCTACCTTTAACTGACCATTTCAGTTGATAATTTTGTCTATAGGTCACAATAGTGTTCTCTGTAACTCCTTTACCAATGCCATATGAAAAGCATAAGAAAATACACATTACAATGGCTATCTGTATACTCTGATGGCTTAATAATCCTCACCAGGTACCTGAACCTGGGAGAAAATAAAGAGAAACCAGAAAGAATAAGGTTTGGACCTCATAAGCAGCAGTTTTAATAACCTGATTTATGGCAAATGAAAGAAAATACAGGTATTCTTTCTGCTGTTGGTTCATACAGAATACTATTAGTCAGGATGTTAATTGAGATATTGTGGTTTTCTTTTGCTGTAATAACAGAAAAAAAAAATCACCTAAAAGGAGCATATAGCTTTATTAATTCCTCAGCTGAAAATAATAAAAATGGATACATAAAACGGTATATACATGCATACCCCCCCGTCCATTTGTATCCACACATACAGAAAATAAGTATTTCCCCAGTAATAGCAGATACAGAGTTCACAGTATCTAGAGCTACATATAAATTTTCTTTATAATTATATTTAGGATGTCTTTATGTAGAAAGGGATAGTAATAGACAAAAGTGATAAATTCTCCTGTTATTAACGCTAGAGTTTGCGTTTCTGCCTGAGCAGTTAGGAAAAGCAAATGTTATTGATGTGTTAAAAGGAAATACTTGTTAATAACTAGATAATTTTAAGATGTTGGGTTCATACCATCTGTTAATCTTAGTTGTGATTAAAGAGGTAATCCTAATGCCCATTATTCCTAATGACAAGACCAAGCAGGCTTAAAGCATTAGCCGTCGGAGGCCAAAGAGAAGAAGCAATGAAGGATATCAGCAATCTTAGCCACAATTGAGGAATTGGCCAGTCCTATCCACAACAAAAGTGATACAAAAGAATTACACCCTCACTAAAGTCTATTTCCTCGTATAATCACACAAAATGATTTTTCTTAAATATGATAATAAATCACAGCAAAAAATCAATGTGGCAGGGCCCAACTGCTATGGCCTGATAACGCATCAATCAATATTTAGTATTTAGATTTTAATTAATACATAGCAAAGCAGAGGCCTTTTAAGAGAGAAATATTATCTCAGATAAAAAATCCTGCACTGTTAGCATGCAAAAGTTGTTGCTCATATCTGTCATTGGTCAATCTGCTGGAGTTGTGATTAAAACCCCTTGGAAATATCAGCCAAGAGCATAAAACAGACAGCCAAAGAGAGGGTGTCGTGGGCACCTCAGTCCGCAACACTGTTTGCATGGGGCGAGCTGCAGTAGAGCATTGCGCGCTGTCAGCTGGGCACCAGCTTCATCCCTCCGGCAGCACTGGGCGATGGTCAGATGTATGCCACCTCCAGCGCCCAGCTGCACCTCCGGCAGTGCTGGGCGATGGTCAGACGTGTGCCACCTCCAGCGCCCGGGCTGCAGCAACAGAAACAGGCGCTCGTGGGCTGCGGACTGAGCTGTCACCTCCTGGCTGTGAGCCCTCCCACCCCCAGCCACAGCACAGCTGCTACGGGACTGTAAGAAATTACATGATCGCAAATTATTTTAACATTGGCTCTTAATTTTATATATCCCTTTTTTTTTTTTTTTTAACCCGAAGATGATGTCCAGGGATTTATTCTAGCCTGTTCACTGTCTGATTACACTGAAGACAGATGAGCTGGATTAGAAAACATAAAACAAGAAACATTTTCACAGTCCACCTCTCTCTTCTTCATCATTTCTGGAAAACACCCTGGACTAGGTCCCCATTTTTGGTTACAGTGGGAATGATGTCATTTTCACAATTCTTAAAAAAACCAAAAAACGAAGAAAAGGAAAGAAAAGAAGAAAATTGATGTTCTGAGCACAATTCAGCTCCTATTGAAGCCACTAGCAAATGTCTCCAGACTTTGGTGGCTGTAGCACCAGGCTGATGATCCAGTCTTTATATATTGTTTTTGTTTTCCTCAGGACAGATTCCAAGGCAGTGTAATTGAAATGGTAATAATGGGAGGCTTTAACATCAGCTGACATTTTCCAAACAAGAGCTTGCATTTGGCCTGAGTTTACTTTTCTTGTATATAATTTATGAACAACTGAATCACTAGGAAAGAACTCTGTGTTTTCTTTTTTCTTTAAAAAAAGATCTCAGCATAAGGATGTAAAGAACACTGAAGAAGCCATCTGACCCTGCAGCTCAGTTTAGCTCACAGCTTTTAGAGGCATGAACTACGTCGAATTTCCAAACTGAATCCTTCAGAGAACAACAAAGAAAAAATATTACTTGTTTTTTAACCCATGAACCTGTCAGTTTGTGTGTGTGAAATAGTTCAGAAAAATAACAGAAAGTAATTTATATACTTTAACCAGTTACTCCACAGAATTTGTATAAATTATACAATGATGGTACATAGGTCAAATTCATACATGGGGCAGGTAGAGCTGTTTCTTGATTCAGCAGTATATTAAAGGAAGGTTATTCTTTGGGTGTAAATTGACCATCAGTCAGAGCATAGCTACATCCAGCTGTGTCAAGGCAGTGCAACCTGCCTCAGCAAAGCCTTCAGTGAGTACAAAATGAATGTCACTTATTCCGATGGTAGGATGTGGAGCGGAGCTGGACAAGCAAATGTCAGGTGGACAGTTTCCTCCCCTTGGCTGCTGGCAAATAAATTCTGCTTGTTCTGTGTACTTAGTTTTTGGTGCAAGTTATGCAAGCTCGTGCCTGGTAGGCGAGATGTAATAAAAGCATGTGAGGGAGCAATGTCATCACAAGCACTTGACCTTCCCCTCCGGCAATATGGAGGCTGTATATTTTGTGGCAAGTATTGCGATTGTCTTTATGTTGGTGTTTGCTATTCTGCATTTTCCTTCTGCTGTATTCAAGCATTAAAGCTCTCAAAAAGACCATATGTCCCAACGTGCTCTGTCCTCTTGGATGAGGGTGCATTCATCCCTTAATTTGGATATTTGGGTTTCTACAGCTTCTCACCATAATCAGGTCTTTGTTCTCCTATCTTCTTTATTCCTGTAATCTGCCACTGAATGAGCTTCTGCTACCTCCTGTAACCTCAAAGCTTCGGAAAAATGTGGGAAAAGAAATACATCAGAAATACACATTGTTGATGAGCTCAGTCTGGGATGTTCCTTAACCAGGTTGCAGAATTATCTGGAAGTTCATAAGGATTATAAATACTCCATTCCTTTAATCACAAATTGGCATAACCTGGACTAAATGTTTGGGTACATAAAGAACGGTGAAGTTTATATAAAAGCAGGAAAGAAGGGGCAAAAGCTACCCACGTGAAAGCTGCTATTCCTGGTATTTTCAGTGGCTGTGTAGACTGGTAAACATTTCTGTATTCAGATTATTCTTGCATACAGCCACACGCTGCACTCCCTCAGGAGGGCTGGACTTCACTCTTCTAATCTGACCACGAAAGCAATTACAACTCGAAGTTTATCTGTTATCTTTGTGATAGGAAAATAGGAGAGGGAAACAATTTATACACATCCCACCTTCTGATGCTTTCTTTTCCATGCATATGACAAAACCACCTCACCTACCGTCCGCTAGCAATGCCAGGCCAGCTTCTGGACTGGCATTGGTACAAGCTATGAAAAAATTCTGTGTTGTGTCATGTTTCAAAACCCCCTTAAATGAAGTCAGTAAAGCAGGTGCTGCCCTTTGAAGCCAAAGAGGCTCCCCCACATGCCGTTCAAAATGAAGCTGGGGTTCCCTAAGCAGCTGCTAAGCCTTGGGAGGGACCGCTCCTGGGAACTCCAGCATCAGGAGAACTTCTCCCTGGTTCTTTTACTTCCAGTGTTACCCCCATTATTCACTGACTCTTTCCCACCAGTCTCAGGCTTTGCTTCCTCCAGCCCAGATAACTTATAATGCACGGAAAGAGATGAAGGAATTAGTTAATTTCCCAGAGCTGGCCCAGCCCCACCAACCTGCAAATTCCTATATACAAGCTGGCAACTGTGATCTTTCCTCTAAGCCAGCGAGAGGATTAACTCCTTCTCTGCTTTAGTTTGCAGCTCATTCACAAGCTGTTCACTTTGTACATCCAGTGTTTGATATCTGAAGTGCTTTGACTGGATGCAATGGGTCACATTGGCATGGTTTTCATTCCCTACTTAGTTCAGCTAATTAAATCCTAACCAAAAATAACCACTGATATACTTCTGCTGAAACTGGCCATTCCAAAGAAGTGCTGTTTTTTGTTTCAGTAAACCCATTTGCTAGGCCAAATGCAGAGAGGACATGAGTGCAGAGATGGCAGACATGTAGAAGGAGACTTGGGCTGCTGGGATGGTCATTTTTCTCAGGTTCTGATAAATACTATGGACGGGAGCAAACATCAAGCCACAGCAGAGCTTCAGAGGAATGCCAAATTAGTAGGAACTACAAATGCAAAGCTATGGATGACATATTTTCCTACTTTTAAAAAGCTTGAATGCTTAGACTTTACTGGTTTTCTATGATAGAAGCTGATCTTTAAATGCCAAACTGCTGCACTCCACTTTCTTAAGGAAAATCCTACATGGGGCCTCAAGCTTGATTATCAGTGCTGACTCGTTATGAACTAAGGCTCCTCAGCCATTGCCTTCCAGATCTATCTGCCAGTTCTAGCCTGCAAAAGTGTTTTTGATCTGGCTAGCACTGTGACACCAGAGTGCCCTTCAGCCATATGGCTACAGCTCCCTCAAGGAGACCTCTCTGGCCTCATGGGGACCATGTCTGGCTTGTGAAGCACCATTTCCAAGGCCACCAGCCGCACTGGCCCGTTCCTGCCCTCCGTGGGCACTGCCAGCAGGACGTGGAGGAAGAAGCGTGGGTGGCAGGTCTGCTCTCTGAAGGACACAGCGCCTGGACGAGAACCAAGCAGCTCTGCAGATGTTGGGCTGTGGCATGGGGCGCAGCCCTGCTAGGGTGTGCCGGGGCTGGGATGTCCCAGAGCTTCAGCTCCTAGTTACAGGGATGCTCTCTCCATGGCTACTGGGCAGAACGTTACACAAGGAGGTTGCCCAGGTCTTCATCTGCCAGCTCGAGTGCAGGAGGACAGGGTCACAAAGCATCCCTGGATCCCCACTGAGTGGCTGATGTTTACATCGACAGAGGTGCTCAGCTGCAGCAGGTTTCTGTGCTGGACCACTTGCACGTGAAATGAAGCTGGGGCTTGGAGTGTTGCAATATTTCTTTCTTGCTGCCTTTGCCAGCTAACCAAAGCCTACTTCTTCTCAATTTTATGTTGTTTCCTCCTTCCGAAATAGGGATAATTCTGTTCTAAGTTTACCTGCATGAGAATATTTCTCTTTTCTTCTTCAGGACATATCCTTTAAAGCTCTACTTTCCTGCAGTTCTCCTTTTAGAGAAGAGCAGCCTTTACCGTGACTTTATCACTGTATAATTTCTCACTGTTTCTAAGGAGGTCCCCCTACGACAGCAGGTTTTGGAGAAGACGTTATCCAAATGCCACTGCTGCGATCATCTTGAAAGGTAAATAAAAATGAAAAGTTGAGCCATGGTCACTAAAAGCACAACTTTGCACAACAGGATAATGATTTTGAAAGGAAGAGCTTCAGGTTGTTTAAGTAGCTGATTCTAACCCTGATGAAACACTAAAAATGCCTCTTTCCAATAACAATAGTCATAATCCTTTTTGTTGGTTGTAGAGAACCTCTGACAAAAATCAGAACAATTGGAACAACAGCAAAGCTTTTTTTATACCACTTTCAGTAACTTTGCAAGGAAAAGATCATATTTTCAGATTTTTTTTCCCCATTAACTTAAATTTGCTGAAATTTTTCAAAAACTGAAATTCATTTGGGTTGATCTAATCCAGGGGTTTATATGAAACATTTAAAATTACCTGTAACCCTTTTTCAGCCAGGGAAATTTAACATTTCCCTTCCCCATATATTGACAAGTTTTCAAAGTCATTAAAAGTAATTTTGGAATAATCCCCCTGATGCCCCAGACCAGTGGAGAGGTGCCCATTTCATTCCGACGGAGCACCGTGTCTCCGTGCCAGCTCTGAGCCTGGGCTGTCATGCAGGCGGGTTTGGGCCAGGAAGGAGGCGCGCCTGGTGCAGTGGTGCTGTGTCAGGCTGCGAGTGTGCTGGCTTTGGTGGCGTATGGCCGAGTGAGGCTGGCCAGGGCTTTAGGAGGAGATTGTGGCGATAAGGGCACAGGATACTGCTGGAACGGCTGTTATCTGTGACGCAGGCATTGCTTTCCCTCCGATGTAAAGCCATAATGACTCTGTTAGATTTGTCACTTCTTGGTTAGACATAGAGCAGGAGTCTGTCTGACTGCTTGCGGCATTGGAGAGCCCAAGGCTTGTCACCTTTCTTGCATTTTTTTCAGATAATATGTGTCACTTTATTTTTTTCCCCAAGTTGCCTTACAAATATTCTTCTTTGCCTTTCCTTTAGCTGGATTGCAGCTCATCCTTTCTCAGGATTTGTCTCAAAAAGTTGGGATCAACTGCTTTCCCATTTAACTACCTTTCCCTCCACTTCTGGCACCTGTGAGGGCATCTGGGGAAATGAAATGTGCAGAAAGGTGAGAGGGAAATGATGCTGATGGGGGTGGGCATCAGAAAAGGAAAAGGAGGCAAGAAGGAAAACGCCAACCATGACAGTGAGAAGAATGACAGAAACACAAGAGGCTTCACGAGGAGTGGGGACACTGCATTTTTCAGCCAGCCTTACTAGCCAGTTATCATGCAGCAACACATCATCATGGCAACTTGTCATGGATACAAGCAAAATATTTGATTATAAACAAAGATGAGTAATTTCTTTAGTGTTGGGCTTTGTAAAATCAACATGTTACATTACCAAGCCCAAACGCTGAGTCTATCTTGACAGCACCCCTGTAGCTTCTGCTGTGCTTGGAGAGCTGCTCTGACTACAGATGTTCAGTAGATATTCTTGTGATATTTATTACCAAAAGCTTGCGACTGAAAGCTTTGTGAAATACCACGGTCTGAATTTAGGAATAACACTGAATTTTTTAATCTATTTTTACCAGCTTGAGTTTTTGCAGCTATCTTAGTGAAAAACCTTTGAGCTTCCCTTTGTGGAAGCAGGATTTACCATTGTACAGGGGGATAACTTTTGGTGGAAGAGGTCCGTCTTGCCGTATCTGAGAAAGTCCACATGGATTTGGCCAAATTAGACACTTCACAAAGGTTACATCTGTCCATGCTCACTGGTATGCTTGTCATATTCTGGCATGAATTGTTTGAAGGTACCATCTGTAACAGCTTTCTTTTCAATAGTAAATAAAGTAAATAAACATTCCACAATTTAAGTCTGTTTTCCTGCTGTATCATTCTCATTATCTGCTATTTGATACAGGAAAATAAAGTTAAGATAATAACAGGAAAGAAGCTCCTGTGCCAATAGGCAGCTCTGGGGATAAATACACAAAGAAGGGGAACATATATTCATGCTATGATACATGCTTACATGCTAATTTAATACATGATGGCTTTTTATTCTAGCAATATCGTTTGTGCTGCCATAGTTTGAAGTCTGTGCCAGCATTTTCATTACAAATCCACTGTTCACAGGAATTTACAACTTCACTCTAAACATTGCTCTAGAATGAAATTTGGCAAATGGGTCTCAGCCCAGGAGCAATTTTTTTACCCATCCATTTGACTGTTAAGTTATAGTGGCATAAAAATATAGTTGTACTACTTGAATAACTTAAATGGCTTTGAATTAAAAAAAATGAAATAAGTTTATGCATGGTGTAATTACTTGGGGTATTCAGAAGAAACAACACAACAGATGAACGCAAAAATAGCTAAGAGAGGCAGAGAGAAACAGGATATTCTAAGAATGCATTTTCTCCATGATTGTTAATAAAATTAAAATTATATGCACTATTAATTGCAGTTCTGCTTCAGTTACCTTCACTAGACAGTGCCTCACATCATGGGGAATGATGCTAAAAATGGATGGGATCCCTTCAAGACACTGCTCTGCATGGGCAAGAATGCAGAGCTGTGCCTGCGCAGCTGTCGGGCGCTGCAGTAGATCCCCCCAAATTTCTGCCTAGTTGGTAGAGAGCCTACAGGCAATGAAGTACGGAAGACATCTCTTTGTTCACTTTGGGTCACAGGCTGCCCCAGATTCATGCTTTGTGTGCCACAGTGAGCTTCTCTGTGTCCGTGCTTGATGCACAGTGAGGAGCATTGCACGGAGGATGCTCTTGCCTCCTGGGCAGGGCAGGGTGTGGGCTCCCAGCTGGCTGCGGGCGGCTGGAGAGGAGCTGCATGGGCTGTGGGGGCTGCGGGGTGAGGGGAAAGGGAGCGCCACAGCAGTGAGCCAAATGGGAGGTGCAATGCAAGGAGAAACGTGGAAAAAAATGAACCTGAAAAGAAAGGAAGAGAAACAGGTTAGTGAGACGCTGTGGCCACTGGAATAAAAACACGGAGTTTCTTCAGGTCGAGCTCTGCAGCCCGAGCTCTGAAGGGTTTTGTGGGATGCAGAGCATGCAGGAGGAGCACCCACGAAGCACCAGTTCAAATCCCAGTGACCCTCTGCTGGCACTGTGCTCCTTTCTCTGCTGATCTGCAAGTCCCATTGATACTAGTGAGAAGTGCCCAAGGAGCAAGGCACCCAATGGCCATAGCCTCGGTGGAGAAAATGGGTCAGAATAAAACTGAAAGACAATCCTCCAGTCTTCTGTGTGAGAGAATTAAAAAGATTAGAACTCTTCCACTGGAAAAAGAGGCAGCTGTGGGTGGAGAAATGGGATGTGATAGTCCTGTATGGAATAATGAAAGACAGGGAAAAAGTTCAAAAGGGACAATTGTCCACTGTTCCAGACAGAAAGGGGATTAGGGTACAAACCTTTAAGTTACATCAATAGGCCTAAAAACTAAACAAAGATCTGTGTTTGGGCAAACATGTACGACCTTGTGGACACGCAGCTGTGCAACAGTTGAGCACCTCACTGTGTAACTCTGAGGTGGAGGCGATCTCTGATGGAGAAAGTCCCCAGACTCCATCCCGGGGTAAGGCTCATGGGGTTTCCCCATGTATTTTTTACACTCCTGCATTCATTCCCCAGGTTCTCACTGTTGGCCCCTGTGCTTGGTGTGGTCGCATATAGGCTACAGTAGGCCAGACAAACATCAGGTGCGGATCAGTACAGCTGCTCTTAAGTTCCTAACAAACCTGCCCAAACGCGCAGCTGGAATGATTTTATATTTTCCATGGCACATATTTTGAGGACCAGTGCCTGCATATGTATGCACATAGCCTCCTTTAGGTACCTAAATATTCATGAAAATTGTATGTGCAAACAGAACTGTGTATACAGACACAAGAGATTGCATGACTAAAATTGATCACTGAAAAAATCAGAGCTACAAGTGCAACAGAGACCCTGAGAAAGCTTCTGCATGAAGCCTGAGAATGGCAAGACGTGTGTTTTTGCTGTGTGTGGCCTGAGTGCACTGCACTCGTGGAAGGGCTTGTTCAGTGTGCAGCCCTCAGGCACAAGTAACCCAAGGCAGCTCATGAGCTCAGCACCGCGTTGCTGGAGGGGTGCAAGGCAAGAAGGGAGAAAGGAAAAGCGACAGAAACAAGACCTGGGAGCTGCCCCATGATGCTCCTGGGATGTGCTGTGTGTGTGGGGTCATTAGCCTGGGGCAGGCAGGCGGCCGAGGGCGGTGGTGAAAGGGTCCAGAATTGTGTACAAGCCTGAAAGGAGAAAAGTGAATATGTAACAGCAGCGGTGAACAGAGAGGGGAGAAAGAGGAGGAAAAAGACAAGGCTTCCCCATAGTGAAGGGCAATCTTAGCTGGTGGGTGGAAAAAAAGGGGAAAAAAAAAATTCTGGACACTCCTCCTCTCCAGGCGGTTTTTCTGTGTGGCCTGGTGAGGATGTAGTTAGTGTGATGGAAACTGTCTCATACAGTGTTTTTTAATTTTCCTTTTTAAAAAAAAAATTTCCCTTTTTTTTTTTTTTTTTTCCCACATTCCTATTGCCAAAGACTTATTTGGCTTTTGAGCACACTGGCAGGTTTCCTTCAGAAAATTTTTAGTGCCTTCAGAGGACCGGATCAGTACTGGGGGTTTAGGAGTAGCAGCCCAGGGGAGGAGGGTTTCTCCTCAGTGCAGCCTAGCGCTCAGCTCTCTCCCTGGGCGGCGTGGTGGGCACTGAATCCTGGGGGTCAGGTCTTTTGCATGGATTACTGACCTGATGCAGCTCATCAGGTCATTTTAAGCACAAGACAGAAACTGGCATAATCCACAGAGGTTAAATACCCAGAAAGGTGGACACAGGGAATGATCCTGGGCTGGGTGAAGTAATTTACTGTTCTGTGATTTCTCCCGGAGCGGTACAATACCAGCCGTCTTGTACAGACACTCTCTGAAGTTTTTACATTATGGCATTTTGACTGTGGAATAACGTGAGGCCTCGCTTCCCCCTTCCCGTATCTCCCCCCGCAGTTCACGCGTCCATTCACATCTGCCTTTAAGGGCAGAATTCAGCTTCTCAAGCACCTGGTCTATGAATCCTGCTACTGCCAGGTCTCTCTGCTGCCTGCTTTGTCTCTCCGTGCTCTAATACATTTTTAGACATTGATTGGAAATTGTTAAGCCATGTCTAGACCTGAAAAAACAACATGAAAAGGTAACAAGCCTGATCTTCAAATGGTATTTTAAGTGCTGATTTACACTGGCTAAAATCTAGCCTGACAGGGAAGGACATATTGAAAATTAAACACAATGCAGTAATTTTGATCTGGTTGTATAAGCCCCACCATAATGTAATGTTTATTTCACAGCATTTTGTGCATACAAATACGTTAGCAAATTCAAAATCTACCCATCTAAAAGGAAATATTTGTTATAAACCCAGGCTGATTTCTTCTCCTATCTATTTCTCACACATATGCATACAGATAAATGCACACACATATACCGTATATGTACTCATTCTGTAGGTAATCAGAGACACAGATAAAATAAAGCTTCTAGACTGACAGACATTCTGCAGACAGGGTTGTTAGTTTATGTAGGCTATAGGCAGAGTCAACTGGAAAATTTTGATCACTTTAATTTACTATATCCAGCATGCCTGCTGTACTCGTCCAGCACTTTTATCAAGCCCTGTGAGGTGGTATTGATTTTTTTATTTTCTATGTAGGATAAGAAGACAGAGAGTTAGGAGCAAGAGTGAATGAAGAACTTTCCTCAGATTACTGCTATTCTCTAGCTTATTGCATCCTGTCGTTTGTAGTTTCAGATGATGTCCAGTATGTCAGGGTTGCTTGAAGCAATAAACAGGGTGAATAACAATGGAAAGGCTAGATGAGAAAGATTGAAAAAGGAGAAAGAGGCAGCAAAGAAAGTAAGAAAGTGAATGTGAGAAATAGGAAAAAGGGGAAAAAAAAGCAGAGGTTGAGAAAAAGTGTCCTAGGTGTAGAGAGTTTGATAAGTGCATTCCTTTAAAGAAACTGTAACCAGCCATGACAGTTTTTCAACCAACAGCTGCACATAAAACCTATAGAATTGTGAAGGGGTAGAATCAGTGGCTTCTGGGCGTTACTATTTCCCTACAAGAAAAAGCCAGAAAAACGGAGAAATACTGAAGGTCGATATGAATTACGTTTTCCTTTACTGGATTGCTTCAAAGTTACCATAAATCTGCCTTTTGCATCCAGGTTCAGGTGTGGTCCTGAGGACAAGTAGTGCCATGCAGAGCCCGGATCTTCCCTTGACCTTCCTCCTGCTCTGACCTACTGCTTTTCCAAGAGAGGATGTAAGCCTTTTGCTTATTCTGCTAGGTACCCTTCCTGTAGCACTGTAACCTGTACCAGCAGGCAAAGGGAGATGGTCGGTCCCGGTGGCATATCAGAGGGGGTGGCTGGGGGGCCCAGGCTCTCCCTGCGCCGTGATGCTTGAGCATCCCCAGACACCAAAGCAGGGGGCTGATTGGGCAGTTTTCATCATCTAGACATGCATATCCGAGAGGCAGGTTTTATCCTTCACTGTTGAAGGGTTTTTGGGCTTAGAAGCAAAATCTTACAGGAAATGTTAATTACGCTTTCCCCTGACTTTGGATGGATGGTGGTTTCCAAAGGGAGGTATGATTCTATCCCACAAAATTGTTTTGGCTCGCAGCTTTCATCCTGGAGCTTCGTGGCATGGTTGCTACAAAGGATAGTTTCTGTAATGTCCTGCACACCCAAAGCCTGCTTGTTAAAGCAGAGCAGTTACTTACCACTGGTGGCTCATAGAGTAAACGGCCTTACAGTAATGCAGCGAGTATCTCGGCAGCCTTGCTGGTGTGAGAACCACAAAAATGGATTCCCTGAAGTCACTTAAAAAGCTTTTGTTTTTCTATGTAATGGCTATTACTGATTAAAATCTTATTGCCTGTTAATTCTGTCGTTTATCAGTTTACATGGGGCCAATTGGCCTTAAAAGCATCCAGAGATGTTAGTGGAAAAGTTCCCTTTTCCAGGTGAAGTACCAAGTGGGGAAAAGGTGGGCAGCTCAGTCTGATGCCTTTCTGTGTTTCCTTTAGCCGATGGGGAGGAGATCTCAGGCCACCCTGGAGGTGGCGTGGCTCCATGGCCTCGCTCTGCCCATTTCTTCACAATTATCCCTGCACAGCCCTGTCTCGGGCTGGGGCATGAACATGCAACCCCAGCAGGACTCTGAAGCTTCTCTTGTCTGTTCCTGCTAAGGACCTGGAAATGAAATGTCAACTAAGGATATTTGAGGAGAAAGACTTTTAACAGGCTTTTCATGATTTTTTTTTCCTGCTTGGTAGTACAAATTTGTTTCATTATTTCAATCAAAGTAATTTGCTTTAGTCAGTCCTGGCTGCAAATACAGAAGCTGTGTTCTTTGTTTGGCTTTAACTTCCAAGCATCTCCAGTGAATCCGGAGGAAACATCAGTGCGCAGGAAACACCAGTAAGAAACAGAATTGCAACTGTCTGTGGGCAGATGATGCCCAGAAATCCATTGTTGCAAGAAGTATCGTTTGACCAATGGCACCACAACTGAAGTGTAAGGAGGTACCACGGCTGCCTCCGCTGATGATGACTTCTGTGTTTAAAATTACACCCACAAAGGGCTGTAATAGCTCAAATTAGAATGAATTTAAACTTAGTAGAAACAGCCTTTTTTTTTTAAAAAAAAAAAAAAAAGCTAAACAACTGAAAACCACAAAACAGAATCTGGAATTCTTCTCCTACTGGAACAATTTCTAATGTAGTGAAAGATCGTTTACAATTTAGCACTGCAAACATCATATCAGTGAGATGTGGGAAAACAAACTGACTGATAATGGGAAATTTTCTTTTCAGATTTTTGTTTTCCAAACTAAGAACACCTCAGCTGTTAGAAAATACAGCAAACTGTAGTTATAAAGTTTAATAAACATCCTTGTTCTAGTAATACCTCCAGTTCCCTGTGACCTAACATATTAAATGTAAAAATGGTCTCTTTAGCTTCTTTTTCATCTAGCATTAAAACAGAAAAGATTAATGAATTTCTATTCAAATTCTGCACGGCTGCCTGGTTCAGCATATTTAAAACCTTCAGGTTTTGCTATTTGTGATGGCTGGGGGGTGGTTGTGGTGCTAAGGCATGGGAAAGGCTGCTCTGATGGGGCTCTGTGCTGTCAGCAGCTGAGTACTCACATGGATCTGAGCATCTTCTGGGGTGCAGAGGACCCTCAGCAGGCAAGCCCAGCTCCTCGCAGGATATATCCTCTCACATTAATAAAGTAATTTGCTTGTAAGAGATGGCTTGCGAGGGAGAAATCCCAGCCCACCACTTGAAGCTCCCTTTGCTTGCTCTTGTTTTATATGCAAACTTCAGTCAGAGAGTCATAAAAAATACCATATGGCATTTGTGACTGATCCCAGAATGGCAAACAGTAAAAACTCTTCCTCACTGAAGGGAATTTCCTTATCCAACTTTGTAATGAATATTCACAAAATAAGTTTTATTTTCAAATAAGTGGTAAACAAAAAAAAACCAACCCTGGACCGAATCAGTAGATAATGTAGATATAATTAATAACTGAGCGTCTTCTCACTACTGTGATGTAAAGGGCATAGCCAGAGCAACCATGACATTCAGCACTAAACAGCTGATTTTAATTTGGCACACTATTTTTTTTTGTACTGCTGAAATTTGGGGTGAGTGGAGGGAGGTGACTAGTTTTTCATATCACTGGTGTATGACAGTCGTTTTGACTTTCTCTTCTTTTTGCTGAATTTAAAGTCCATTAACATGGCTTATTTGTCTACTCATTAAAAAATATCACAGTCAAAAGCAAGATGAGTGAAAAAGGTTTTCTGCCCAAGACAGAAACCACGTTAACTTAGGATCCCGGGAAACCCTCTGGTTTTATATGGGGATGAAAGAGGAGGACTTGGCACAGATTGGGAATTATGCTTGTTATCTGTTTTGTCAGGTCTCATGTAAGCAGTTTTGAAGTCCCCTAGGATATGAAAGTGTTCCTTAAGTATCCTTAACTTCTACTGCCTGCCGCTTCACTAGGTGAGTCCCTCTCTCCATTGAGCATCTAATGCTGCTACATGTACAGAGCAGGAGGTGCGGGCGAGCTGAGCTGGTGGCCCCGCACTGGGCGCTGGCCCCTGTGCACTGAGCTGGTGCCCTGGCAAGGTCCAGCCAGGTGTGTGCCTCCCGCCCACATGGTTATTTTGGTTGGAAAGGCCGGTTCTCCTGGCTGTGCCTCCCACGGAAAGATGCTCTGAAGCTGGCAGGTTTGCAGCCAGAGCAGCGGCAGAGGTACCCAAGCAGGGAAAAGACCCTACCTGTGTTAGAGACAGTAACAGTCATTCAGAATGTCATGAGGGTGCAACAGCAATTACTGCCACTCCATCAGCTAGGCACAGGCTGTTGCTCCTCTTGACCTGTGCTGTAGGCAGAAATTCTTTTTCATGAAGGACTGCAAGATTCTGCCATTTTAACAGGGTTTCTAATTAGGAATGAAGCATCAGTACTTTGAAGTGATTGACTTTTTTTATTCTTAGTCTTTATTGGATTTTAATTTTTGTATTGAAAGTTTTATTTTGACATATAAAAAAAAAGAAATGAAAATGAGGTAATTAAAAAAGAAAAAAAATATCCACAAATTCATTCTGATGGAGCTGAAGCAAAATGTTTGGTTTATCCCAGGATTTATTTTTTCCAAAGCAAAGTTTCCTCTAAATTAGCAACATTTGCAAGTCAGGGGAGAATAGTATTTCATTAAGGTTTCATCCCAGCTTATGTCCAAGGGACACTTGTGCCACGAGTGTTACAGCCACGCAAAAGCCACGGTGAAAGCTTGGTAGAAGCGATGCCATACACACACTAAAATAGTAGATGTATAGGTTAATGAGTCCATGCACAGACGAGGTGCATGTGGTGTGCTCTGCATGCTTAAAGTTAAAATATAAGCCAGGCGCTGAAGATGGAAGATAGCATCCAGTAGGTCTCAAAATCAGGTCGTTTATTTTTATACACTTTTGTAACCATTTAAAGTACCTAATTTCAGAAGATTTTGTGCCTCAATTTTTACAAAGAATCAATGGAACAGCAACAGTTCCTCTTTTCTTTGAGAGGATGCTATGTTGTGGTTATTATCACCGTTGTACATGCAGCACCTGAATACGTACACAGACACAGCTACTTGCCTGCGTATATTAAGTAATCACTGCTTTATCTGCATTAACAACATCAATTTCAAAACAAAAACCTTGGGTTTATTCATTGGTATGAATACCCTAGGCAATACAATGCTATGCTCATATTTTATTTTTCCCTCCCTGTACTTCAGTGGTTTTGCCAGAAATAACAGCACACTTAATTACAGAGGAGTCTTAGCAGGTAAATGATATAGAAGAATTGGGAATTTTAATAGCTTTTGTCTATTGAAAAATACAAGTGAAATCACATTACTTGAGTAACCAGATTTAAAAAAAGCTAAAAATTAAATATTTTCAGTTGATTTAGGTTATTTCCAAACAGTAATGCAAAGTTGTTACAAAATAATTTAGACATAGGTAAAGAACCTTAAAAATCAATAGTGCTGGAAGAAATGAAACATATGCTGATGCAATCAAACAGAATTGAATTTCATATAAATGTTAGCAAATCTATATCCGATTATCACTGCAAAAACTTCATTTTCATTGATTTATAATGTATTATTATTGTTTCCACCAAACTGCCATAGACAGCCATTTAAGCAGCTGCCAAGTGCCTTAAGGGTAAATACAGGGTGTCACTGATGGTGCTGGGTTATAGAAGTTTAAGAGACCAATAATTCACAAGTGCGGCAGGTGTGACACTCTGTATATTCATTAGTCTTTTATTTTAATCCTGTTGTCTAAAGTTTTTTATGGTTTTCCACGGGAGCAGGGTCAGTGGCGGGTCTCAGAGGGGAACAGCAGAGGCTGCCGTGCATTTGGGCTAGCCTGCTCCCCAGAGGGGTGGCCACAGCACTTCCATTAAGCAACCAAACGATAGAAAAATACAGCAAGGTGTGGGCGGACAGTCCTGGGCTAGAGGCATGCTGGCAGGTCTGAGCCTCCAAAAAGGAGCCGAGAGGGAGTCTTGCAACGTAACCCAGGCTATGGGTCAGTATACATTCAATTAGCGCACAGTGCCTAACCCCTGGAAGTTTGGATCGTCTCCTACTGTCAGATGAGTAAAACAAATATGGTTCACATATGTTTAGTTAAAACAGGCTGGAGTGCACCCTGTTCTAGCATGTGATTAATGCTACTGGTGTCAGTAGGGCTATTTACTCTCAAAACTGGGACTGGAAGAACATTTTTTGAACAATGTTTTATTTGCTCTGAGATAGAGCAAATGCTCAGGGACTGACTAAACTACTAAACTCAGAACAAGGTTTTAAACAAAAGAAAGGGTCTGAAAAAGTCAGTCTGTTTTAGTACAATGATTTCTAAGTCCAGTGGTTTGATTTTCCATTTCCAAATGAATGTTTCATTGAAAAGAACTGCAAAAATTTCGTTAAAGATGATTAAAAAAAAGTAAAAGTGAAATTCATTGTGCCGAAACAAACTCTTTGTTTTCAGGTTGAATAGAACAGCAAAAAATGTGTGGTCAACCTATAAGAACTGCTAAAAGACTGAAAATCGTTTTGGGCTGATGCAAAATCATCCACATAACTTGGTTCAGTCAGCAAACTACAAAAGAAAAAATTCTCAGTGGTCTCCTCACACCCATAGCTAGGGGCATAATTAAGCATCCTGCTGGACCAGGCTCTGCTTGCTGCTCAGGAACGGAGCACTTCTACAGCAGGTTCAATTTCTGTTCTTTCCTACATCCCATGCACTGGAAATGCAGTTTTAGTGTTTTTAATAATCAGGTGCACCTTTAAGCATCTAAGGTGTTTCTTTACAAAACAGGCTTGAGTCCTTTGTGTTCATATTGACAGATATTAAAAAAGTGTAACCCCCAAATCCTCTTTGTTTCCTCTGTGATGCCTGATGAGTCAAAGTCTGGATTGCCTTGTGGATATGCCAGTTTTTTGTCAAAAAAAAATGGTGCATTTGTTGTTATATTTTATTGGTGAGGAAGGAGAATGGAATCTTGGGAAGCAGCACCCCTTATTTCACTGTATTTACAGTGCTGTAATATATGTCTTTGTGTTTATGTATAGTATGTGCTGGAAAAAGAGATGCGATTGGCAAGCTCCAATCCCAATGCTTGCCCAGAAGAGGTGCAGAAACCTGTTCAATAATTCAGGCCATGATGACCTCAGAAGTATATGTGTCTGTTATCTGCTTTGGCTCATGTGATGTGGTTTTTGGCTGCAGAGAAAGCTTATGGTGAAAATCATATCAAGTTGGCCAAGCCAAAATAAACACACACACATACATTTTAAGGTCATTTTTGGCCATTGAGATCATTCAACCCTTTCAATATTTAAAGGAGAAACAAGACTTGCCACGATCATAAACATTTTATTTACTTTTGCCTCTGTTGCAGCATGATTACTTTAGGTAATAAATCCAGCCAACAAGGAGCTAAAGGACAATTATTGCACACTAACAGCATATGTTCACTGCCACACTAGCAGGGCTTGATACAAGTAAAAACCTGACATGCAGGCTAAAAACCAACATGAAATACAGCCGGGGACAAATGTGGTAGTCTCAGTTCACCTCCATCTAGATGCATGTTCTTTACTGCAAAAAGTGTAACCCTGCCGGCTGCCAGGGGCCTTACAGAGCTGATGGAGCAGCAGCACAAGGTACCCCGGGACCCACAGGGGGTGTTGCGTGTGCCGTGCTTGCCCAGCCAGGCACAGGCAGGGTCGCTGCCGCTGTGGAGCACGGGACTCCTGCTGGGACAAGTGGGGCAGTCAAGGGTGCCTGCTGGTTGTACTTCAGTGCTTGAGACTTCCAAATTGGCTGCACCTTCTGCCAACCAAAACTCTCCCACAGCAGAAAAAAACCCCCCAACAACTCCCTGCTTTTCCTGGCCCCAGTCCAGCATGGTGACTCTTCAGTGCGTATATTTGCACTGGTGTTGATTCCCATTATTACCAGTGGACCAAAGGTCCACTCTGATTGAATCCAGAGCAGCATGAGGCTTTGAAATCAGCAAACCTGAATTACTGAGTAAATAAAACTCCCACAAATGGGAAAGGAACCATGAATCCGAAGGCTGATATAGAAGACAGGACAGCAGATGGACGTTGGGGACACTGAGATACAATGTCTGCTTCAGAGAGTTCCTATATAATCTCAGGTAAATCACATAAATTCAATGGGGTTTTAATTTCCAGTTGGTCAAGTGAGGCTAATATTTTTATTCTTGACAGAATTGAAATCCGTTAATGATACAGACAGACTCAGAGAAATGCTGCCAGATTCAGGAAGAGGATACTGCAGGATTTGTGCTTTTGGAGAGTGACTGCATAACAGGAATGCCACAAAGAAGCTGGGGAAATTTATCCTGGTAAAATATATATATATATATATATATATATATATATATATATTTAATCTTGCGACAGAATCTCCTTATTGCATAAAACACTGAGTGGGGCAAGGAAGGCAAAGCCATGAAAGATCCCCGGGGTACTTACTGTGAGGATCACATTCAGCCAGATTCAGGATGCACATAATTTTGCCTCATAAAAATTACTTTTATTAGTGTAGCCTTTGGATAGGAAGTAGTGCACGGAGATAGGAACGAATCCACCCGGCAAAAGAGTTGATGCTGAGGACCTGGTGTCCATCGTATATAAATTCTGTTTTTACCTCAGCGTACCTTGCACAGGCAGGCTGTGCTGTGCGATTGCTGCTGCTGTGCGCTCCCAGACCACACGTTTCAGTTTATTGTGCTCAGGAAAGAAACCATAGAGCTCCGCAGTGCAAAGCAAAGCTCACAATGCATGGACAACTGCTACTGAAGCACACTCCTGAGCCAAATTAAAATGCTCATACAGACCTCTCCAAACTGGTCTCAATCTGGAGCTCTAAGTTATTCAGTTTGGTGAGCAGAAACCAGTCTCTAAACTCCCATCCAGTTTTACACTCTTTATTAATCCATTATTGTGTCTTTGGATATGTATGCTCCATCACTAGCAGAATTTCATGTGGATATTGTGCAAGCTACCTGCGAGAAGCTTTGCAATGGAGCAGCAGCATGGGTCACACTTGCACTGTGAAGGAAAATTACCCAACGCCATTTTTCCCCCATTGCCTACCTTGAAACCCAAATGGTTCTCTTCCTCCGATTATTGCAGGGTATCCAAACGGAGGGTATTGCAATAATCTGTATTAATTTGCAGATGACGATGTGCAGAGATGTAGCTCCCACGTGTAGCACTCAATGTTTAGTCAGGCTCATTCCAGTGTTTTTAGTGTCAGCCTCAGGAATGTAATTGTAGTCTGGGTTCGTTGCAGAGGTGCAGTGCCAAAGATTAACAACGGAGAGTTTAACATGAGTCAAGAAGGGCAGAAAACTGGTGTGTTCTCTTCACCAGGTCTCTCAAACATCTCAAAAGGTAGCCCATCACAGAGACTCATATGTGATGTCTAGAAATAAAATAACAAGGACTGGCAGGAAAGCCCTGTAACCACACAGGAGCAATCCAATACAAATGTTGTTTGATTACCTCCAACCTGGGTCTAGCACAGGGGAATTTTATTCCTAGGGGTGAGTTCATGGTGACCTGGAAGGTGGGCAGTTCCACATTTGCCAGGATTGCCTTTCAAAAGTGTAAATCTGAGACAAAAAATCAGACCTTTGCTTTTTGCCATTTAAGTTACTCTTGTACTAACATGTATAGGCATTAACAGCCAAATTATGCAAAAGATGACAGGGGCACAGGGTACCGTCGTTTGTCTTTAGCAAAACCAAGCGAAAGCATCCTGCTTTCCCTGACCCCCCATAAGGAAGCACGTAGCACACCTTTTTCTCTCTTTGTCAGAGGAACCAAAAATATTGGTGCCTGTAAAAAAGGAGACTTAAAAGTCCCCAAGTTTGATTCATGTAACACCTCAATGAAAATCCCACTTCCTGAGAACCCCAGGTAAGGGGATGCCTGGCTGGAGTCTCCCAGCGCCAGACAACTTATGTGTCAGCTGTCCTCTTCTGGGGACGTGGCTGCAGCATCGCTTGGGTTTGAAGTATTTTGGCCTGAAAAGTTATTTTTAAATTGAGAACCTAACTCTGTAACGTTTATTCCCACAGATATCCTCACTAATGTCACTGTACCCACCCGTGCCCCCCCCCCCCCCAAAAAAAAAAAAAAAAGAAAGGTCATTAATGTGCACCCTACTTCAGTTTTTTATACATTTCTGCAGTATATAACCTATCACCAGATCTACGTAAGAGATCTCTTTGTACATTACTGGAAGAAGATAGATAAATACTGTTTTTTAAAATGGAATAGAGTATCATGAAACAATCAAATATGTTGGAACACGTTGACATAAAATGTAGAATTTCCTGGACCCAGGGATTTAGCTGTCAAAGTGAAAACATGTTTAAGGTTTGATTGTCCTCTCTCCTTACAGGAGCAGACCTCCCATTAACGTCAGTAGGAGTTATACACACAAAAAGAGAAGATAATAGACATAAGTAGTAAACAGAGTAGGAGAGCAGAAAGAGACTCCAGTGGAGCTGGAAAATGCATTGTTCCCTTCTCTTTCTCTGCAGAGCTTGCATCAGTGTATTTTTGTGTATTTCCAGGGAAGCAAAATTTTGAATTGCAGAAACATATTTTGACTAGTTCTCATCTTGAAGAAATGCCATGTGAAATGAAGGGTAGATGGGTGCTAGACTGACAGCTAACATATGATAAAAATAAAGCAGTTAACAAGCTCCAGTGAACACAGGTGGGCAGTGAATCAAAGTGTCTTAACATATTAACCTATACAGTGTGGCTCCTGTGCAGTTTTTCAAAGACATCTTGCTTTTTTCATTACTGGTGGAGTGAAGATTACTTTTCAGTACCTTTTTTTTTTTTTTTTTTGGTTACTGAAAATCTTTATTATGTGTTCAGCAGAGAATAGCTCTTGCAACTATGTGAGCTCCGTTCTTTTATCTATCACTGATACTATTGATAAATAGAAACAGTGGAGATAATAACATTTAAATAAGACTGTGGGGTTTCTCATTAAACTTAATTCCCTTCTTAGTCAAACTTCTGTTTCCCTGATGGACGTTCATTGACTTTGGTGTTACTCTTAAGTTGTCCTGGAATGGAGAATCAAGCTTATTGGCCTTAACCCTCTGCAAGTAAATCATTGTTCATGTAATGCTTATTCCTGTGTTAGACTCTTTTCACAGCAGAATACAAACAATTGTATTAGGAGACTTCAAATGGTCTCCTAACAGACAACCCCAACCCATTTTTTCTTATCTTCTAAAGATTTTGTGTTGTTGGCCAGATTGAGCTGCAGATGACACTGTCTAGTTAAACCTTAGCAGGCAATGCTCTGGCAGCCTCACTGCTATTTTTCCTTTTATATATTAAAAATCTGTGCTTGGAAATAGTACCTGCATGCGACTTTGCACAGGAGACTGAAGGACTGAAGACACAAGGGCTCTGGTTCATCAAATGCAGCTAGTGCTACCAGCGTGCTGCAAGTTCAGTCTGGGAATGGAGGAGGCGAGCGCAATTGCTGGCGCCATGCTGAAGCTCACCTCCATGTACAGGGTAAAGCCTGAGGTTTTAGTCTCCTGAACATCCACATGGGACAAGTTTTTGGAGTGTTCCGAGGTTCCTGTGCTGTCTGGATGTTTAGTTTGATTTCTGTGCAAACCAGGGTCGTTGAGGAGAGGGTATGGTGCCTGCCTGAGTTCTGCTTTAAGAAGGTCATGGCCAACCCATGATCATTAGTATTGAAGTACTATAAAATCCCTTGGTTAAGCAGAGTCTTGGGTGCCATTTACATAGCATCCTCCTAAGCTATTCTGCCTAAGGTATTTGTTCCACTTTGTAGCTCCATTAGTGCTTTTTTGTGATTCCTACCCCCCCTACCCCCCCACCCCCCCACCAAGGTCTCTTTCCTTTTCTCTTATCCCTTATTCTATTTCTTTTTTTTTTAATCATACATCTGTCTCATAGTTTATTTAATGACATTTCTTGCATTATATTAGTTAAAATCTTATCAAAGTATTTTACACAAGTGCTCATGGAGCTGCTATCGCCAGCGACTGCTTTGCCATCTGCCAAGTGCCAGAGCTAAGTTTTTACACCTCTTTACACCTTTTTACACCTCTTTACACTCTTTACACCTGCAGGCCACTGCTCGGTGTGGTGCTAAGCCCCTACCTGGTGCTTGATGGCTGTAGGGGGAGAAAAGGTAACAGAGGGAGGTTTTGAGATTCATGATGGGCACTGAGAAAAAGGACAAGGTCTTGTCCATTGGAAATATGGTTGAAGGTGAACTTGAGCAGTGGACTTGAGCATGAGGGCCTCCAAGGTGCAAGCGATGTCCCACTCCAGGGAGTGTAACATGCTCAGAAGTTGCATACATTTTTAGGTGAGACTGAGAAGACCTGTTCTGTAGACTGAACTGTGTCTGCTTATTTATGAGAATAGCATCCCTGAAACCACTGGTCTGTTCTGACAGAGCTGAGTTCTCCCCTTAGAGGGAGTGGGCAAGGAGAAAGCAGCCATGTCACAGCAACAGATTTGTCCAGCAGGTTCCTCCACTGCACAGGTCTGAGCCCATCATCCCTCCAAACTACACTGCCTTCACCTCTTTAATAGGAAGAAGACAAGGTATGTCAGCAGTACCTGCTCTACCAGTACAGCGAATGTTGACACAGGTACACTGCCAGTTTTGTTTTCCTTCAGAACATGTTTTTTTTAGATGCAGGCACCTAAGCATTAGTGTGAATCCATACAGTACAGCTGAGGCATTATGCACACATCATGGACCATTTTGAGACATCTTTATTGTGTTTAGTATGAGGACTTGAATTTCTATATTTGAGGCTTTTCATGATTTAAAATATTTCTTGTTTGTGTATGCTCCTCCTGGCCACTGTATCAAAGAAAGAAAAGAAGAGATAAAAAGCACTGAAAGTGGTTCAGGTGGTCCCTAGGTGTGTGTGGCAGACTCAAAATCATACCACTGATGGTGAGAAGCTGGGCAGCCTGGTTGGGTAAACCCCTGCGGCTGGCCTGGCTCAGGCAGTTGGCTTCTTGTCGTACTTGTGTTCCTTGGGTGTCTGTTCTGCAGCTACCCAAGGATCAGAGAACCTCATCTTGTGCCTTCTGAAATCAGTGTCAGTTTTGCAATAAGCTTCATTGAGAGCAAGGGCAAACCCAGAGCACATGGCAGAGGAGGCAATGGGTGGGTTCGTATGATGCAGCTGCTGTAGCTGAGATTTACACAACCCATTTCAAGGACAGTGCAATAGTCTTTCTAACAGGGCTGCCATAATTCAGAGCTGCTCTTACAGGCAGTCAGCTGACACTGAGGGCTGTCATATGTCACACAATATCACACTGCAGCCTTGTCTTTCTTGAAGAGGTAGTCTGCATCCCCAGCAGGTAGCGAGGCTCCAAACAGTGCAGAAGTTGCAATGACTTGGTTTTTTACATTCCTTTTAGCATGATTGTAGTAAACTGAAGTATCTCACTCTCTAACATCTCTGGGCAGGCTCAGAGCAAACATTCCCGCCATTCTGTACTAGAAGGAGAAGCTGCTACTGTATCCTGCTTGTACCTGGATGCCTTGAAGTGCCTCACGCATCCCACAAGATTTCCCCTTCCCTTTTCCAGACTTCCTGAAAATGTTAGCCACCCATTTTCTCCTCTTTTTTAACTGTCTTCTCATGATGTAGGCTTTGCTCCATCCCTCCCTGTGGCTCTCCTTTTGTAAGACAGTCCCTCATTATTCCTCCTAGTGGGTCCGTAGGGGACACACCACAGTGTACTGCACAAGCTGCTTTGTTTACTTTCAGCTCTCTTTCACCCTTCTGTCATCCTCCAACAGACAGACATTCTCTGCATTCAGATTATGTTTCCCCATTCTTCACCCAGTTGTTGTTCCTGCTTGTCTCCTCTTTACTCAGGTCTCTGACATCTCTCCTTCTGCTCTCCCCTTATCGATATTCCTGCATCAACCACTAGCAAGACATGTATTTAAGATACTGGTATTTTTAGGCTGGCATAGGAAAGTGGACAGTTAATGAAATGTGATGTTTTTGTCACATTGGAAGATATTTACCAGTTGCTAACCCCAATTTTTAGGTCTATGGGTAATTTCAGGGCTGGCTGAAGCTTCTTGCTCAGTTTGCAAGATGCCTGGGTGCCAGTGCCTGCACTTGCCCCTTAGGAAAGATGTGGCTGCTTATACTGAGAGCTGCGCAGGTCTTGGGATGGGAAGGTGCACACGGTGTGTGCTTCACTCAGGCCTTGGCACACACTCTGGAAGTCTCCAAGACACTCATCTGGACGTGGGAACACAGGTGGAGCTCTATCATTTGATCTCCTTCTGTTCCTTTCTGACTTTTGCCTCCATGAAAAGGTGAAGTCTGCAACACTCAGATATTAGGTTGGAAGGAGCAAACATAAAGCTGGAACACTGCAGGCAGGCTGACACGTGCTGTTGTCTTGGGATTAACACTTTGAGCGTATAGTCATCAGATATGAAAACCTTTCTACCCCATCACATGTCAGTGTTGCAGAGACAGCTGTAAATAATCTAGCTGCATTAAGTTTTTCAACATGGCTCTACAGTGCTGCAACGGCAGACCCTAAATTTTTGCAGAGCCATACGGAGAGGGTTGAACGTTCACACATACGTGGGGATGGCTGTATTGGCTTGGATGAAGGATCTGTCTAGCCCAGTATTCTGTCTATCAGTGGTCATAGGAGAATGCTGAGGGGAGGGAGAGTAAGGGCAGGACTGGTATGTATGCTCATTTGATATGCCTGCTGTTATTTTCAGCTCAGGAGATTTCCTGGTCCTGGTGTTTATCTTCAAAACCTTTTTCTTCCATATCCTTGTTCAATTTCCCCATCAAAGAGTTTTGGACTCCCAAACATCCTTTGGCAAAGCATTTCCCAGGTGTGTTACCGCAATGTGAAGAACACTCTCATTTGATCTGAACCTGGGTCTTGTTAGTTTCACTTGATGTCTGTGTTGAAGCCTGCGTTTAAAGCTCGGGTGCTGGAAGAGGCACTTGACAGCCAATGCCTATTCACCATCCCTGTGTTACCACTGCACATTGCTGGCCCTGCCTTGCTAAGCCTCACTCTTACAAGAGAAAAGGCTCTAACAGGCAGTGAACAACCGCTTGCTATGTCTGATCTGTACTGATTTTGTGAAACTAAATTCTTGGCAACCTGTCTCCTTCCCTCCCTCCTGTAGCTGGGGCCAGCTGGATGATCAGACTCGACATAGCCCTGCAGCAGCCTCCATCATTGTGCTCACGTAAACTTTGAGTATTAGCTTGTGGTGTTCTCCAAGCTCCAAGCTTCCTAAAAAAGGCTTCCTAAAAAAATAAGTGATGCCCTTGGTCTTACGCATACAGCCAGGATACCTGTTGTAAAGCTGTCCCTTTCTTCCTTAACTGCACAATTTAAATGTATAACATTTCTTTCTTGGCAAAGCTGCCCTTCTCTCATATGTTGAATGCAGGTTCTGAAGTCTGTGCCCAAGTGGCCCCAGAGTGCTCCATGCTGACTGACCCTTCACAGCTATGTTTTCAGAAGAGATTGAGGAATGTATCTCAATTTGCAGGCATTCAACTTAATACACTACAGAAGTACCTGATTTATCAGCCAGGGTCTACCATCCTCTCGTAAAAAATGAGGTTAATTGACAATGTCTCAGGCCAGACACCCAAAATGGTGACAATGTAGGTTAATTACAAAAAAACCTATCACCAAACCACAGGAAACTCTTGTTGCATAGGGATCTCAAGATTCAGTCCAGTACTAAAATTAATTAAGGATGTAGATTATTTTAAGAATTAAAATAAATAAATAAATAATAATAACAAAAATTAATAAAAATAACTAATCGTATGTTTTCACAGAAGATATAATAAAGTTTGTTGGATTCCTTCCACAGAGGCAGCTTGAATATGAAATAATGCTTCTGATTGTTAAACACCAATAGACACGGGTATGAGGAGCTTCTCTTTGAATATCACCCTGGACAGCTGGACTTACATTTCACCTATTTCCTAGGTTCTACGCTATTATCTCTTTGTGGGATAGAGAACACCTTTTTCCTGAGTAGATCTTAGACTATATATATCCTTCTGTCTGTCCACTGCTTTTCCCTCTTGACAAGCACTTCAAATGGCTTTTTCATAGGTGCTTTATTAGAAGGTCAGCTGTAAGTCCTTCCAGTGTGAATTCAATTTGATTTTACTTGCTTAAATTAAGTAGGTGAGATTTAATTGCTTTGAATTTTATAAATCACTTTAGTCTGTATGAAGGCTATCTGTGGGTATTCACGTATTTTGTGTGAATTTTGTGCCCATAATTGTTGGTGTGATGTCTTTTACGAAACATCCACAGATGTACACATACTCTTGGGGGGGGGGGGGGGGCGGGCGGGGAGGGGAGAAATAAAAAAAAACCCCAATGCCGTGTTTTGAGTTATGGCAGCAGCCAAATGCTTCCTGAAACTGGTTAACTTACATGCATCTTGCATCTTCCTTAAGGTTAAAAAGAGCCACTTCATTTTAAAATAATGTAATAAAAACACTGCTGTCAGGCTGAGACCTTGTCTGCCAAGCCTAACCCTCAGATGAAGTTTTACAGCCAAGTTATAAATCCCTAAAAACTGGAGCTGGTGGTGAGGGTATTGACAGAACCTTATCTAAGGAGTCCTGTCCTGGTGGGGAGGGGGGATCAAGCCGAGGGTTTCAAAACAAAGATGGTCTGATAGCAGGGACTCAGTCAGTTGCACAGACAGTTTGGCCATACGCAAACATCATGCTAGTTTATTTATTTGTTTATGAGTGTGTATTAACCACCAGGGTTTGTATATTCCCAACAGTGCCTTTGATCCCTTTTTTAAAAACAAGAGTTCTGCCATCTGTAAACATTTTTGTGCTGACCATGCCTTTGGCTTAGTCAACATATGAAATCCATAAAGGCTTATTTTTTGATAAAAGAAATGGCTAAGGACAATTGACATTATCGTTTGAAGTTCATGGCATTTCATGTTAATTAGTAATGTAGAAATGGAACAGAGGCCTGGATTTGTGTAAAGAGCTTGTCCAAGGTTGTAACCCTTAACATATTTTGTACATGCTTTCTCTTTTTGTTTTTGTCTTTTATACAAGAAATTTGATATGATTTTGATTAGTTTCTGATGAGTTGAAATTTCAGTAAGCACAACTCCAGTATTGGAGTTTTCTGTCACTGCTATACTTGGACAGTGATGTGGGAAGACTGTTGTTTTTGCTTTGCTGTGCAAATAGTAAAAGACCATATATAGGAACATCACTGAAAGATAAGATATTCCTACTGTGTACCTAAAACTGTGTTGATCCATGTATAATGTTTCTCAGAACATGCTGGTCCAAAATGGCTTCAGTACGGGGTTGAGGAAGAGCATTCAAGACATCTCAGTCCCCCCCTTGCCTCTGACAGACTGCTACTGATTTGTGACATGACTTCAGTTGAGTCACTTAACCTTTCTGTAGTTCACATTATCTCACTGGCTGTCAAATGAAGATTGCAATTCGTATTAGCCGCAGGAATACCGTGGGATTTTATCGATCAAGATGGAAGGAGTTACAGAGGTAGCTTACGGTTTGCAAAAGGTATGATAATGAAAAAATAGTATCCATATATCAAGGATACTGACTTCACTATGGCTAAGACTGTTTTTTGGGTACAAGTATTGTGGTTAATCTGTGTATACGCGTTCAATGAGTTGGGAGAAAGGTCTGCATGGCAAAGTAATGCGCCAGGCTGTGGCACCACAAGCACCTTAGAGTGATAGATTTGGGGCAGCTGCTACCCATTCTATTGACAGAGCCAAGGCCCTCACACAGATAGGGTCATAACCTTGGGACAGTCAAGGATGCTAATGGTCACCTTTACCATTTGCATAATGAAAAGCAGTGTTGCGGTCCCCATATGCTGATGTGAAGGACAGAGGACAGAGCCACTGTCTCAGCCAAAGCAGGACATGAGCACTTTTGACAGATGAGAAGCATATGCATGTGTGAAACTGTTCCAAAAGCCGTGTTCTGCAGCAAGCAAAGGCTTGCTCAATGCAACAGTGCAGGACTCCGAGCAAGAAACTGAGCAGCTGCATTTAGTTTGAGCCTACATTTCAGAAGTAACACACAAATATGAATGGGGAGTTACAAATGGAGAAGGTGTCAGTATGGAGCCCAGGCTCGCTGGAGCTTGGCACCCCCAGAAGCCCTTGGTGGACAACAACAGCAGCAGGACCTTCTACTATGCGGAAGGGGAATAAGCGCTGGGTGGCTGTAGCAGCATGGATAGAGCCATGCAGATCCATCAGCTGCAGCATGGAGCCCTGGCTCCGGCTGACGCGCAGCGCTGTCCTTCTTCCAGGGTTACATGTCAGTGCAAAAGATGTTTGGACCTCAAATGTTATGATCAAGTCTTTCACACTAGGATTTAGAAAATGGGAAGCCTTGTTGCTCTAGTAAAAATGTCAGTATCTGAGGGATTTCCATCAAAAACCTCTAATTCCCTATGTTCTCTCCATGCTTACAATGAATATGAGCATTTTGGCTTCCCTTTGTGCACCTGGTAGTTCCTGGGACTTCTGACTGAACCTGGGTCAGCAGGAATACCACAGTAACATCCTACTGTGTTTACAATGCACACCCAGCTGTGTTTGTAATTTTTAATGCTGAAACACAAACTACAGCATCTCAAGGAATAACGGGGGGAAAAAACCCCAATGCAGCAAGCCAGCATCCATCACGTGCTGTTTCTGTTGCTTCCCAGAGCTTTCATTTAATTTTTCAGTGAAAACTTTTGTATCTGTTAATAGAAATTCAATTAACTATTTGAACTGTAAATCCAAGATGGCTAGCAGCAGCAGAAATTTTACTGACAGGACAGTGGAACAAGTCCTGAAAGCTCAACTGAAAATCTACTTGTTAAGTCCTGGCTAGGAGGTACCATACTACAAGATGTTTCTGCAGCCTCCTAACTGGTGAATATTGTATTTACTCTGCTGTAAGATATAAGGCTTACTTCACAGCTTTTGTCTTCCTGCTCCTTTCAAAGCTGGGAGTGAGTGTGCATGGCTGCACTGCCCCATAGCACAGGTCCAGCTGTCTCAGTACCCTGTCTCCAGCGTGGCCAAAGGATGCTTTACTAGGCAAGGGTTTAGGGACAGGATAAGCATTCGGAGCTGCCTTCCTGGACTGTTCTCCCAGCTTCTGGCAGATGGTGTCTGAGAACACTCCTAAACCAGAACTTGCATTTTGGTGCTCTGTTTCTCTGGTTGTACATGCATGGGGAGGGAGATGTTTTTCTGCAACCATGAAGAAGACTTCTTCCCTACTGGGCGCAGAATAGATATATCACATTCCCCCATGTTTTGGTTAGTATTAACAGGTATTAACAGTAGCAAGACTGAAGTAGCGCAGATGTCCAGCCTCAACGGGACAAGCCTGTCTAGGACACTGACAAGCAGTTGCAATGGATGTTATAGTCACGTTTCTATAGGCTATAATCTTTGAAAGTTAGGATGGTGACTGTAGATTTACAGCTGCAGTCTTGAGGAGGGGATCCATGCATTTTGGTCCTTTTTGTGAAAACATAGTCAAGCTTAGGACCTTAAAGTTAGGCCCTGAAAACCATAAATCAGATATTCTGCTTTGTGGAAATGCAGGCCACAGACCTACCATTTCCAGAGAGTTCTCCAAAACTGGCAAGAAAAGGAGCTTGGAAGGGACTAGAACTGGAAATGCCGAACAGGGAACTTTGCTTGTTGGGGCAGTAGCACTCTTTGATCTTCCATATGAGAAGAGCCTTGTTTTGAGTTCTTCTTTCTTTTTTGTTTGCGTTTTAATAAACACTCAGTGGGCACAGAGGACCCAGCTGGCTGAAGGACTCTGCCCTGCGTTTTGGGGAGTGGTCGAGCCCACAGTATTGCCAAAGAAATTTTCTACCTTGGATGTGTGAGTTTTCTACAGTTTGGGGAAAAATGTTAAAATGTGGGATAGGAGGAGGAGTGTGTTTGGTCTGAGCCAGCTGTTCTAGCCCCCTTCCCTCACTCTCCGTGCTCAAATACTGTAACTGAAAACACTTTTGTCCTGTTTACCACATACCTGAGAAAAGACTGTCATTGAAATGAATGGTTTGCTGGGTTATACAAATGTAGAAACAATGACATACACCTGGACAAACGAGTAAGGGTTGACATGTAGATTGCAAACTGTGTTAAAGAAGCTGCCCCAGCTGGTTCTCACAGTGTTAACTTCCATGTGGAACGCCTTACATCAGAAATCTTAAATTTGTTACCCAAGAACTATGGAAGAGGGTATATCTGTGTATGAAAAATTAAACCTCAGATCTCAGGGGCCATCTTTCAAGATCAACGAAGATCCACATAGTTTTGTGTAAAGGCAATCAGATGCAAGATTTTTTTTTTTTTGCCTTTTAATACTTTACTGCAGGTTTAATTGCAGCAATATTTCAATGCCAAAGAGAGTAATTTGCAGCTTGAATACAGCATTAGATCTGCAATACCCAACATTTTAAAACCTCGGTATAAAAATGAGCATTTGGTACTAGTACCACAAGAATTCTCATTTCCTGTTCAACTTTCAAAGAAATTGAAGATAAATGTCTATATTAACGTTTATAAAATTTTAGGAGTTATTCCCTTATTACATAATTAGCTTAAGCACTCTGCATATCTGCCGATTAGAGACATTACTCAGAGCCTGCCCTGGAACAGCTGCATTCCTAGACAGAAAAAGATACTAATGTGGCCCTGGGGGAGAGCTCTCCATTTTGACAGAATAAAACATTCTTGGAATACAGTTATTACAATTCATAATTGTTCACTCTAGGGGGAAAAAAAAGCAGGGAAGAAAGTATCTTGTTAATAAAACAAAGATTTCTAAAAGCTTTAAATTCATATTTCAAATTCTCTGCAGTTGATGATGCGGGTAGCCAGGGGTGGTTCACCATGTTGTGTACAACGAGGAAGTAAAAGCAAGAATTCTGACGATATATGGCTCCCTAAATCTGATCAGCTAGTGACAATAAGGGTAATGACACCAGGGACAGGTAGGAGAGGCTAGCACTGTGATTCACCTGATTAAGCACAAGCCCAGACTGCATGAATCCAGAAGTAGCAAAGCGTGTGAGTCCATGTGGCTGCATCTGTGACACCATTACCAGATGGTGGGATTTCATCAAAAGAAAGACAGAAAAGGGGAAATAAGACAGAAGCTCAACTTCTCTGGAGTTACCACAGCAATTGATGCTGCCCTGGCAGACATGATCAGGAACTGCTACGCTATTAATAAAACATTGCAATTACTGCAAATTTTTTTCACTGCTTCTCCAGCAGTGTGACAGAATGAACTACGGTGTTGTCTCAACCGCTCAGGTGGGTTAGAGCACACGGGATCACAGCGAAGCCTGACAAAGCCTAGTTGTGTGGTCCCCAAGAAGGGCTCGGCTGGGGTTGTAATGAACGTACCCTGCTACACAGATCTCCTCAGCCTGGACATCTGGAAAGGCAGTGGCCTCCTCTGCAGTGAAACTGTTGGCAGTTTTGGAGTATTTCTGACTCTTGGGGAAAACACACACACCCGCCACCCCTTACAAGTTAAATGAATTCACATTTAATTGAAAGAAACCTAAAATTTTATTCCAGAGGGTCCAATGCCTTTTTTGCAACTTCAGGCTTGCTTGAGAAGAAGAAAGATAATTGTAGCTCTCACTACACTTTAAACCAATTCTGAATATCTGTGTCCCATCTGGGCGACCTTTAACAAAGCAATTATCACTCCTGTTTGTGGGAGCAGTGCTCCTACTCCCTGCCTACAATTCAACCTGAGAGGAACTATGGAGAAAACTTAATAAATCTTTCTGACTTGAAACTCCTTTTCTTAGTCAGATGTAAAAGACCCTTCCAAACCCATCACACTTTCATACCCTTCGAAGTGGTGGCGGGTGCTTAGCGTGCTGCCGAAGGGTAGGAGGGTAAAGCAATGCGGGTCCCTGGGAGCCAGGCTGCCTGCCCTGCCCTCCTGCCCCCGCCACAGAGCCAGGTGAGGGTGCCACGGGCTGGGGGTGCCTGGCGGTGGCGGTTCCTGCTGCCCACTGTGTGCAGAGATGAACCAAAGGAGCCCTGGGGTCAACTGGTCTGACTTGCTCATTCCTCTCTTGACTCCGAGTACTGCAAGCAGTCAGTGACTCGGATGATCTGAAACCAGCCTGGTCTGCAAACTTCAGTGCTAGTGGTGGTTTCTACACTTCTTTACCCCTCCAGCTGGGAAATCTGGGGTTTCAATGTAGATCTGCCTTTAAAAACTGCTTTAATCGTACTCACATAGCAGTGATAAGACCATTACATAATTCATATAGCATCCATGAGTTATTACTGCCGTTTAAGAAAGAAGAAAACTATTTTGTTTAATTTCAAATGTGCTCTGACACTGTAGCTTTCAAAGTCTAACCTGGACCTCAATGAGTTAGCATTGAGCGGAATAAAGTTTGTTCAAGAAATAGCAAAGATTTAAAAAAATCCATGGAAAATACAGGGTGAAGCCAGGAATGACTACACAGGAATGAAAAGTGAAGACTGCACATGAAACAGAACACAGAAGAAAGAACTTCAGCAGGATATACAATATCAGTTTTCACACTAGAAAGCACATTGATGGAATTTACATCAGATTGGTCTACAAATATGCACAATTATATTCTTTCCTGTTGTAAATTATGAGTGCTGCTCGGACCAATCTTTCTATCTACTACCTAGGTAGTACATACAAAAGTTCTATATACTTTCACAAAGGGATCTTGCCAAATGTATTTTGTTCATGTGGCTGCTAAGTGTCCCAGCACTGAGCTTCTTACCGATGTGTCAATTTTTAATGATTTCTGGTTGCCTTAGTGGGTGTTCCTAAAAGTGAAGTTGAAACCCCTTGACTTTTGGTCAGTGCATGAACAAGAATTAAGGAAGAATAGTTTGCACACAACCTAGTAAACTTAATCATAGCATGTTCTATTTCCTTTCTTTCTGACATTTAGGTTGGGGCACCTTTCAACATTCACAGACTGTTTTTCCCCTGTCCTACCCACCAATCTTTTATTGTTTTCTTGGAAGTTAAAAATATGAAGATATCTTTTCCAATTGTATATATGCTGGACTGGATTATTTTCTTGCTCCAGACAGAGATCGAGACTTTTATTTTTCTCTTTTAAATTGGGTGTAGCTTTTCTGTAGAAGACATGACCGATGGTTCAGGGATTACAAACAGCAAAACAAGCAACGGGCTTTTCAAACTGACTGGTGGCTTCCAGAACAGTTTTCACTAAAAGAAAGGGACCTGCAGTCCTCAGAAACATGCTGTGGGACAAAGTGTTTTGCTGTGATGATTCATAGCAGCAGATGGAGAGGGACTGGGTTTCCAGTGGCACAGTTAGGGATCCCTACTGGTTGAACAGGTACGTCTAAGAAGAGGAAATCAGTCGTCTAATCAGTTTCAGAAAGCGGGCTGGTTGCCTGCCCAGCCACTCCTTAGAGCAGTGACTGTTCTGCATGTGTTGCCTCAAAAAAAAACCAGACTCAAAACTTATTGGGCACTCAGTAAAAAGTTACCATGTGGATAGTGGCAAGCAATATGTTATGGTATTTACACAGTGCATTGGTAATTTTGCTGCAATATTGATACATTTATGCTTAGATACAGAAGGGATGCAAGTAAGCTCTTGCCGGTGTTGCATTTTTCAGGAAACAGAAAATACAGAAAATTAAAACCCAAGACATATAGCTCTTGCCATTACAAGCTGAGTTAGCAGAAATTAGGGAATGAATATGAGTTATAAAGACTGAATTTACACATTATATGGTCAGCTGAATAATATACATAATTCACAACAATCAAGAAAGTGGCAATGGTGAGATAAGATTTGGGGTAGGGTTCTCAAAAGCCTTCAGGAAGCTTCGTCCTTGTTGCTAATTAATTGGAATTTTCAACTTCTGGCAAAAATTCTAGCAGAAAGCCTGCAGGATATGATCTGTAAGATTATTAGCCCAGACCAAGTAAGCTTTGTAAATGAATGACTACGACCAGAGAATTACAATGAAAATACTGAATATTATCTAAAAAGCTAGTGGCATGCAGGAACCCTGGCAGCCTACGCAACCAATGATAAAAAGAACTTTGACAAAATAAACTTGAGTTTCCTATATGCAGACTAGCAGAGAAGTCAGATATTTATAAGCTGGTAAGAACTTTTATATGAGGCTCTTAGAATAAATGACATTTAAAAAATTACCTCTGCTAGGAAGCTTTTTCAGTGGAGGACAGTGCAAGTCAGGTGAATGTCTCAGGGTTTTTTTTTTGTTTCTAATATATTTGGAAGAAAAAAAAGTTAGTTTACAATTGGGCAAGTAATACGATGACTGACTGTGTCAGTGAGATACTTGGTAGTCACGCAGGTAGTTTACAATAATTAATGTAAGTGTCCATAGTTAAAAAAACTACCAGTAGCAATGATGTTTTCATTGAAGTGTGTGTGGGTGTCTAATTGCATCTCACCTCCCCATGTTTGTCGGAAAGTTTCTGTGACTTATTTCCAGAACTGTGTTATTTTCTCTTGCATCTGCACTGCCTCCACCAGCTTAACATCACTGACATGTACTCAAGGCAAGTGAAATTTCTGCTGCCGAATAGTATCATAATTTGGAATAACAGCTTCAGGAGGACTGAAATAAAGTGAAGCTTATACACAGATAAATAGTTTCTATGGTTCATAGTTTTTGCCATGGCTTTCATTGCAGCAAGCCCAATATGTGTAATATCTTCTGTGATCTGGTCTACACAGCCACTGGTATCAGTCTATTGAAGTTTCTTGAGTGCAATAATTTTGCCACGAGTATTTTAGCAATCTGACCAATTATTAGAAAGACACAGCTGAAATGTGATGGAATGCTAATAAGTAAGAGGCAATACCTGATTTATAGTAAAAAATAAAGCAGCCTGTTTTATCCATTCCTTATTTCTAGTAATTCAAGTATCTTATTCAAGGAGTTTATCCTTCTGGCAAAGGAATTTACTTAAACTGTGTCCCTGAAAGTCACATACAACTTGATTCCAGGGGCTGCTTTTGGTGAAAGCCAATCTCTGGCAATTTTATTCCACAAGAATCAGTTTTTCCTTTATTAGGATAAGGTAAATGATGCTGCCAGATGATCTTGCAGTATGTCATAGGTACTGACCTGAAAGTAATTTCTCCTTATGTGTAAAGTCCCCAGTGCCTCTAACATGATCTTTCCATGGGTACTGAAAGATGTTCAACCTGAAATTACACCAAGGAAATAAGGATCAAGATGCTCCTCAATTGATTTACTATCACTATCACTTGAGATAAATGAATATGACCTGCTGATGCGATACCTAGGAAGGATGGGAAGAAGGAATAAAACTGTACTGTGTGCATCGTGTGATCACTCCTCCAGGCTGATCACGGAGGCTCAGGAAGGGAAAATGTTCCTCTAGCCTGGGAGCATACAGGAGGTCATGCAGAAAAGTTCTGCCCCTGGAGAGGTGAGCACCGACCCGGCAGTATCTACAGAAAGCATCATTCCACAGCGTCACAGAGCAGGAATGAAGCTGAGCATGGAGAGAGGCAGCAGTAGTTAAGAAGATTTAGTCAGATTTGGATTAGAAATCAGATGTAGATTTTTATCTGCTATAATATTCAGTCACCAAAACAATTTGAGAGTTTCCCCTCACTTGAAGGCCTTAAAGCAAAGCCTGTTTAACGCTGGGTGTCTTTTGCATGGAGCTTTGTGGCTGAGCAGGTCATCCAGGCTTCCTTTGGACTTAACAGGGAGATGTAAATAAGTGCAAACAGCACTTGGCTCATCTAATATGCTTTAGGAAGATTTAAAGGTAACTTCTTTGGTAACAGCTGATAAAAATCTAATATTTCCTTTTTCATTCCATTTTTATGAAGAATTTCCAGGACTAGGTCACAGGTGGGCACCTGTCATGCACGTCTCACCCTGCATGGCTTTCTCATGCAAGCCACATGCAGCAGAGCGACTGAAAGATGTGGAACTTGAATGGGAACATCCTTACGTGAAATCTGAAGGCCAGTATCTTGCAGGAGGCTCTCAAGTCCCTCTGGTCTTAAAATTTTAATTGTTGACAATGATGCCTGGCTAGGAGTAAAGCGATCAGGACCGGAGTTATGTTGAGAAGTGAAGATACTGTAGTGATAGTTAATTTCAAAGCTAGTTATCTTGTGTCCTTTCAAAAACCAAGTAGTGCTGTAGAAGATATAATGCCTGATACTGCAGAGCTTTAAGTCTCCTGGAATAGCTGAAAGTAGTAAATGAAAATGGAAAAGGAGCACAGATGTGACTTCTGAAAGGAACACTGGCAAAACTAGAAGGAGCAGAACCTCACAAAATACACATGCAAAGTTATGTCTTAAGTCTCGGTGTTTATGCCTGTTAACAGGTACAAATGAACAAAAGGAAATCGCTTTTAATGGGAAGTGGCTTGTATATAGTGTATAGAAGTGTGTTGTGCCATACAGCGCTTAGAAGGACGTAGCTTTTAGGCTCTCTGCAAATGACGCTGACTTCTCTTACCACCTGGATGTTTAGGCATTATTAGGCATAGAATTGGAAGGAAGGAATGGGCATGCAGGATCAGCCTTTTGCCATCCTCTCTAGTCAGAGCATCATGCGCTCTGCATCATGTTAGCTGGGTAGCTGCTCAGCTCTGATATCACTGCTCTGTGCTGATACATCATACCTCCCCTTTTTTTAAAGATTCTTTTTCTCTATTATTCTTTCTTCTTGCTAGCCAGACACATATCATTATGTAAAAATAAGTACGGTCTGCATATTTTGATTCCATGATCAAACACAAATTTTTCCAATGAGTGAGTGCATACTGCTTACCCGTCTTCTGTATTGCAGTGTTTCACAACACTGTTGACAAGTCACATAATTTCCAAGGTTCTTAAAAGCAGTTAAAATAATGTTCATACTAGCAATAATTAGCAAACAGACTATATGAATAATCACAGTCATTCCCACAAAGATTTCTTGTTTTCACAGACCAATCCATTACCTGCTTCAATGAACCGTCTTGTTGTTAATTTGCAGGGCTTTCACCCCTAGGTGATGGAAATACCTGCCCTCTTCCCAGTCTCCCATTAAGTATGGTTTTCAGTAATATGTATAATTCATGAGAAAAATTTGTTTGTCAAGCATTCCAGACAGGTCACTTAAATCCTAGATCAATTGATAATGTTCACACCAACATGGCCTGGAATGAAAATAACCCTTATACTGACTTCAGTATTTCCTTTAAACTAATGATTTGGGCTTCAGCTATTAAAGATGCATACGAATCATTATTGTTTTAAATAAAGATTGGCAACAGAATTTTTTTTTTTTTTAAAAGATTGTTACTCTGAATGCACTTCAGAGTTGCAACAATTGAATGTTGCAATGCTAGCAACAAATACAGTGCACAGTCATAAATGCGTTCTGGCTTTTCCCACAGCAGCAGCAGCATGTGGGAAGCTGAACGGGGCAGACAGTTCAGGTGGCTTTTGGCTTCCTATGCATCAGAGTAGAATCTCTCTATCTGGAACAGTGAAGTTGTCATTCAACATATGTTGAGGACCTAGATTAAAATTTCCATCCCCATTACATGTTTCCTCTGTCCCGACAAGAATCTTCTATCATGTGCAACTTGAAATATCATGAGCAAAATCTAAATATAGGTACCCTTGACAGCAGTTAAAGCCAACTGCATATATCATCTCATCTTATAGCTAAAGGGGCTGCTTTCTGTTTCTTGATTCCCTTCCTCTTGTGCATCTTTACACCAGCACTGAGCAGAAATACAGCATTTCTGTTTGGTGTTGGGTACTTCATGAAGGAGAAGGCAGAGGAGAGTACTGCACAAAGTCTGGATTTTTGCATATGATCTCCTGGCCCTACTGATGTCAGTGTGGACATTGTCCCAGTGATGCCTATGGAACCAAGGCTCTGACTAGGGCTCAAGCTGAAAGAATTTGTATTTTGTATGTACGTTAAGAAAATCCTGAATTTGTGGAAGCTATGTATTATTCACAATTTTACCATCTCACCTTCCCAGTTATGCATTCATATTGAATTTATTTGATTTACTCTTCCATTTATATTTAAAAACAGCCATCAGTACTCTGGATCCACTCAATGTAAACAAGCCTGAGTACTACAGTGCCCACATATAATTAAAAAATAGATATATGCAAATGTGACATTTTAGGGAACAGGTGTAAATATATCAGTCTGCTACAAGCTAGCATTTCCTGCTCATAAACATTATTCCCTTATTGCTCTGTGCTCACTGTGCTTAATCCTGCAGGAATTATGGTGTTGGTCGTTACATTTCGTAATGTACAGAACTTTACACTAATGTATATAGAGAGCTGAGAGCTTTTCATAAATACTTCTGACTAAGTGAATACTGGGGGAAGAAAAAGTTTGGCAACTCTTAGACTAAGAGCACTTACTTATATTGCATACTGGAAACCTAAACCTGGACCTTCCTGCTCAGGTCGCCAGCCGTTCTCCCTGAGCCACACTGGCCAGCGGCTCAGGCCAGCAGCCGTGGGGCCAGGCCCCCTCGTGTAACCCCCTGCTGGGCTCCCTGGGCTTAGGGGCCACCGCACATCCCTGCCTCACTGGGTGGCTCAGAGCCCCTGCCGCGGGCAGCGCTCCCGAAACACATCTCAGGTGTGGGCACAGTTTGCTTCTGCAGGTGCTGCATGAAAGCCTCCAGCAACTTTTTTTTTTTTTTTTTTTTTTTTTTTTAATGTGATCTGGGTTTTCTTTCTTCAGGTAACATTTGTCTCACCTGAAATCTGTCATATTAATAGGCAAGTCCTTGGCCTAGCTTAGTCACCCAAGCTCCCTCACTTGTAAGTGGAGATGGTGGGCATCTCCCCCGAGGGTTAATCCACTGTCTTCCCAGAAAAAAAGTCGAGGTGAGTGGGATGCCTCTTACTGAGAAGATGCTTATCCCCTGATTGCACAGGCAGACGAGAGACCTGGCATCTTCTTGGTGCTGAATTCTTTGTTGTTTAGCTTAAAGGTTTAGATGAAGCAAATCCTGCTACAAAACATCCATTTTCTTCCTTCTTGATGCTTTCTGTATATTTTTAACAAAAGTCACTTCAAGCTGTCAGCTTGCGGTTTCCCCGTTTCATAGAGCTGCTGCTCACGCGGGTCCATGCGCGTGCTGCACCTTCATGCGGGGTGAGTGAGTTAAGCTCATGTCTGAGCCACTGAGGTTGTCAGATGAGATGGTCCATCAGGCAGGGGAACTTCACCAACGCACTCCAGCAGTGCTGGCCCAGCATTTATAAAACAATTCATAATGCTGAAGTAAGGAGATGTTGGAGTGAGGGACAAATAGGTGTCTGCTTTCCCTACCTTTTCCAATGAGACTGACACAATCGAATGATGCAGATGAGGGCTGGCAGCTGCGCAGTTTCTTGGGCACAGGATCGATGTGCACACAGTCATTGCTTACCACTGACAGTGGTACAGAAAAAAGAATAAATTCATATAAATTGTGTTTCTGACTATGCTTTGAGGAATGAGCAACTTTTACCTTCCAAAACAACTAAACCTCTGAACTACTCACATCACCAAATTCCCATCTATCCAACTTCAACTCCACCTATGTGGTTACGTGCTCCTCATTAATGCAAACAGTTGCCCTACCTGAGGGAAAGTCCTGAAATGCTGCCTTTGGTCTTGAATCTGTTTTAAGACATTCCTGAAGCCAGAGCATCCTCAGCTGTGCCCCTAAACTGGAAACTGCCTCATCAACTACACAAAATGGGCAAAGACTTTAAGAAAGGGCATGGGCATGGTCCTGCTGGGAAAAGCCTTGGCTTCTGTTGTCCCCAGGAGTGTGAGGGGCACGTGGTTCAGCAGCTACTGCTGCCGGAGCATCACCAGCACTGCCTCCCCCCAGCAGCTGCAGCACCAGCAAACCTGCCTTTCCCAGGGGTTTTTCTGCCAGCGACTGCATCTTGGATCTGCCTCACCCCACATCTGCCCCTGCTTACGACTGGAGTCCGGGATCCTTAATCTCATGATGCCAGATCTCCATTTTGCCTGTACTGCGGAGAAGCCTTGGGCCAGCTCTGCCAGGAAATGATTGCAAGGGAAGAAAATTAAGGGTTTGGTAGGGCAAATGATCAAACATTTGGGGCAGCAAGAATATCATAAGCTTGTATATGGGGATACAAATTGCAAAGAGCATGTTCACATTTGTGCTGGACACATGGAACCTGTATTTGCATGAGCCAAGTCAGATGGCTACGTGGGATGGACAAGGCAGGTACCCAAGGCAGGTATTTAACAGTATGTTCTTCAGACACGTTCTTCACCTGGTGTAACTTCGTATTAGCTATTTCCTCTTTAATGATGTGATGCCTGTTTCTACCAGCTAGCTCCAACTTATATTTTAAATCTTATGTTGTACTGTTGGTTGGCAATATCAAAAATATTATGTTGTTTCTCTCATGGCTTTTTGACTTCAGTGAACTTGTAGCTACACGATCATTTCATTGCCAAAACCTCTGATCATACGATCAGTTAATGAGGGGGAGATGTGTGGATTTAGATACTCAATTTGTTTCCTGATATCTAAAAAAATCTAACCCATCTGTGTCTGAAAGAACTGTCCCCTTGGTACCAGGAGAGGTAAGCTCTGCAGGGCAGGAGCCATCTCTCTCTTCTGTTTGCCCAGTGGCCAGGCAAATTCTTTTTATTGTGTTTTGGTTGTGCCTAGAGGCTAGGTCATGGATCAGGGTCTCCCTGCGCCAGACTACACAGAGGCTTGACAAACAAACGTTTTTTACCCCCAAAGCCTGCTGATTTATATAACCCACCAGTTACATAAATAACAGTTTGGCTATCAGCTTGTCCTTGTTCCCCAGGGATGTTGATGTCAAATGTTGTATTTAATTGTCCCTATGCTCAGATGAGCAGACTGCAATGTGGACCAGCCTGGTCCCATAACAGAGTCCCTCCTGCTCCTGCCCCCAGTGCATCAGGAACCTGGGGGAGAGCACGGCTACGTCTACGTTAGCAAGTGCTGGGGAACTGTAGAGTGGCTGAATGCAGTGATACCGGTGCTGAGGAGCTGGCATCCCTGCCATGTACGTTTCGGGATGTTTCTTTTAGAATAGCTCTGATGCACCCTAGTTGTAGAAGTGCAGTTTCTGGTACAGCCTGCTGCAAAAGGAGGCCAGTTTATGTCGCTGAGATCGCTGCACACTTAGAGAGTGGTACCTGGCATTGATGGCAAGGTTTGCTTCAGAAGTGCACTTCTGACTCTCATTTAAAGGCAACTTAGATGGTTGCAGAAGCTCTGCCCTGCTCAGAAGGCAAGCAGGGCTCACACGCAGGTTATGCAGTGTCCTTTCCACCCTCTTGAGCTGCCTTCTGAGCAAAATGATCGGGAGAAAAGCGCATGCAAAGCGGTCAGTTGTACAAAATGGAGAAGAACACTTATTGCCTTGCCTGTCTGCAATAAGGAAGGGGGGAAATAACTTTTTGTTTTATTACAGGTACGCGTGTGTTTCTTCTAGAAAGGACCTTCCTTCAGCAAAGCATGGATGAAAAGGAGGCCTGACCCAGCTGAGGTCAACCTGCATTTTTACAACAGACATGATGTACCACAACATTTTACAAAGAGCTAACTTTCATCTTTCTCATCTGAAATACACATAAAATAATTGTGTGTCTGCTGTTAACACTGGGAAATGAACACTGGCAATCTTTGGAGTTTAATCTGACAATAAGATGCTCAAGTTAATTCCTAAAGGGGTTTAACTGATTAGCTGCACTTTTTTCCCCAGGAAACTGTTTCATCTGGCACCATGACATCACTGAAGATTAGATGCAATGTCATATAAATCTACAGGAAACCCCTCTTTTATATCTCAGTATTTCTGAAGACTTTTTAAAATAAAAGCTACTGTATGCATAACTAAGTAAAAGTTAGTTTTGACTAAGGGAGAATGGTTCTCTGCATATTGTCCCTAAATGCAACATTTGTTTGAAAATGTTTTCTTTTATCTATGAGCAAAGGTAATCAGTCCCAGGTTGTATCAATGTCATATGGGGACAGAATATATTTTCAAACAAGAGGGAAAGTTTTTTTTTGTAGAAACACCCTACCTCTCTGCATCTGGAGCCTTCAGGTCTAAAGAAAAACAAGCAACCCAAAAAGTCCAATACCATTCACAATATCTTCCACCAAACATAATTTTATAATCTTGCAAGGTCCTTACCACGTAGTGGTCAAGGCTGGGGTATCCTGCCTCGCCAGCGCTTTTTTGAGACAAGGCCAAATGTACAGCAACTCGGGAGAGCAGGCTTGAAGCATCTATCAGGTTTAGATCTATCCCTATAATTGTAAGAGGAATCGGTGGATTAGATTTCAGCCACAGCCACTTTATTTGGAAAGAAGTAGGCTAAAAACCAGCAGGTGGCAAAATGACAGCTGTGGAAAGATGAGCCACAAAACTGTCCACGAAAAAATTGATTCCCTATTTTTCTCTCATTTTTCAGCCCTTTGACCTCTTAGTATTCCAATAGGCCATCAGAGACCCCTAATGGGATAGATACCAGATACCCTAGGAAGCGGTGGGGCAAAGTGTCTGTATTTACTATTTATTTGAAATATTGTGCTGTATGCCCAGCAGTCCTTGGAGGGCCATCAGCTATCTGAGGGACTCCTACATTGCCTGGTTAACAGCCACCTGGAGACACAAACAATACATACGCTGCGAAGGGGTTTAGGTTTTTTTCTAGTTTCTTGTGAGAGGAACTAAATTCTAGTTCTTTGTCTGATATGCTCCTGAGAACCTTTTAATGTAAAATGTTATTAGGTATGTGGCCTGTTTCCTATCTTAACAAGAAATAAAGAGGTCAAAGGGGTCCAGATATCCCACTCAGCGCCCAGTTTATAATGCCTTAGTCTTCCTGGCCCCCTCAGAGTCTTTCCACCATTATGGTTTGCTTGGCCAAAAGCATTAGGAAACTGCAGACCGATGTTTGGTCTCAGCTTAGGCATTATCCAGCCCCTTGGGTGATAAGGAATCCTGTGGCAATGTCGGTAACAACAAATAACCTAATGCTGTGTCATAGAGATACGACTGTGGATGAACAAAAGGGAGGCAAGAAAACAATGCTGCTACCATTATGCATTCTGTTCTGCCATGTCAGTGCCGTCGGGTCTCTCCTCTGTTATTTCTCACCTGTGCACATTTTTGGAGGTGGGTAGAAGCTATTACTCTCTCTCCGTGGTAGAGAGTGGCTCATTATACATAAACCTCATGATATTATCTCCTTTGCTGTGGAGTGCGTTTAGATCCTTGCAGGTTGTGTAAGTTAAACATGTTACTATTACACTTCCTTATCTTTGTTACAGATGTTAAGGGCTAGCCCTGTTTAGGCTGAATAAAGTTGTCCAGCTTTGCTAATCGTATTTTTCCTGTCCTTGTGTGGTCATGGTCAAGGGTAAATATTTGGCTTATGTATTGGGTGGAATATAGGGGTAGTGAGGTGGAACATAACTAAGTAAAATTCCTTTATGAACTTATTTTCATTCAGTATATCATATCCTGACACAGAAAGTTGCACATTAACCAGACTTGTGACTACATGCTACTTTAATTGTTTTTATTTGGTGCTCTGTATTGCCGCAGGCTTTTTCTATGTATTAATAAACATTACAATAATTTTCCATTGTTCCTGGCCTTAAGATATCACAGGTCAAACTGGAGCCTGACGGGTCCCACTGGAAAACAAGCCCGAATGGCGATGCCACGCTGCATCAGGAAGTGATGTCAGTAGCTGGAGTTTTGCTTCCAAACTTCTCTGTTTTACTTGACTTGTGAAGCTGTTTTCCTGTGCAAACCCATAGGCTTAATACTTGTGGGAATGACTGAGGACAAACATCTTGCAGTTTTACTGACTATCAATGCATCATTCTTTGACATGCTATTAACAATCTGTTGACCTATGTAAAAATTGGGGTTTCAGGGAAAAAGAAAGTGTCCCATGTCTGCTTATCGATAAAATGCTCACGCGGCATAGATACATGAGTATATTGGATCGAGTTGCTCATAGTTAACACATTCAAGATCCTACTTATTGTCAATATCTGACCCAAAACCAATGATTCATGTTCCAAAGAAAATGCTGGTTTTATATTTTTCCACCAGCCCAGTCTCTCAGTGCAGACCCAAGCTATTCCCCCAACTACTGCTCTACATCTGGGTGACATGAGAGATAATTGCAGGACTCTTACAGTCCTGATAAACTATGGTTTCCCTTGCTCCGCAGCCCTTTGAAGTTGCAGACAGTTTCATGATAATTGATAATCTAATCTCTTCCCAGCCTGTTTTTTTTTAAAAGGCTGCTCTGAAACAGCAAGAAGGGGAAATATTACAGCATAAGTATTGATTGCTGCATGCAGAGGTCACTGTGTGGGGATTACACTTTTATCACAAGGTTCTTACGAAAGGTGAAGTTTTGGCAAGATCCTAATAATAACTGTGGAGTGCTAGTTAAATACAAGGGGCAGGGGGAGGAAAATGATTTTTTATTCTTAGTACCTCAAGGCTATACATGGCAATTACTATTGCAGAGGCAATAAAGAAGTTGTTAATTACAGGTTTTATACCCTTGTAGCCCAAAGTAAGAATGAAAGGACTAAAGGTTACAAGTGGTACTGAAGAAAGAAAGAAGGACAGAAGAGTTGCTGGAGATTTTTTTTTCTGTGTGTAGGGAAATAAGTTACTTAGGTTAGAGTGGGATAAGGTGTGACAGAGGGGCAATTTCAGTCTGGTCAGGATAAACACTTGAAATCTTAGCATGTAATTTGCTTTCTTTGCCTCCGTATTTTTGCTGTGATTACATGATTATCTAACAACCCCACGCTGACTGCTATCGTCCACTGGAGCAAAGCCATTGCATAAAGACAAGAAGAAAGATACCTGTTAGTGTGTCTCAGCTCTGAATATGTCTGGGAGTGACTTTAATGTCTGAAATTCTGGCCAGTGTTTTTGTCAGGGACTCTATCTGGAAAAACAAGAGAGGCAGTAAGTGGAACAGTTATACTTTTCAGGTATAATACAAAAGAGCACAGACAGTGAGTATCTGTGCATTTAGCAGAGGCTATGTGTTTGAAAATGAGAAAAGTTTCTGTTCCGTTCCATTGGATGAACTTATCCTTTGCCGTAAGTGATATTCATGAGAATTTGTAGTACTGTACAATATGTTAACTAGGGGCATGTAATTTTCTGAATGCTGACAGGGATAAATATATGCGCCTGCACACACAAAAAACTGACACATACTTAATGAGAGCAAAATTAAACTCTTCTGAAACAGGGCTGATTGATTAAAACTCAGCAGACCCACACAAATATGAACACTAATACACATGGCTCATAAAGTGCTTTCAGACCACATCTTTAAAGGGGCAAAGCAAACACTAATTTCTCACCAGAACAAGACCTCACCTGTGCCACGTGAGAAATGGGATAACTGGGGAGTCAAAGTTATAGCTGGCTGCAGGGATGCTTCCTCCCTCCTTTGCCTTTTCTTCCCTGGTGGTACACTGTTACGAATCAGAGCTCTTTAACTTTGAGCCAGGCTGTATTTCCAGATTACTGGAAATGGCAACACAGTCTGACCTTATACATCCTCACCCCACTGGCCTTTAAAGTTAAGAACAGAGTGAGGAGGGCTGTTGTAGAGCTGTCTACACTGGTTTTTTCACCTTCTGAGAATTCATCCATTCCATTCCACTCAGCGTGGTTGGTTGTAAAATTGGACTTAGGCAGTGATTTATTTGCAAAAAATCAATGAAGTTGAATTTGACAAGGAATAGGCCTTATAAGCCAGGTGGAATTGGATACAACTGGGAAATACTGTGATACTCCAGCATTCTCCTTTTTAATTCCTCTTTCTGCTCTCTCTTTTCTCTGATCTTTTAGATGTGTGTCAGTGCCTTACTTGTAGGTATTTAGATAATACAGACATTGCTGCTGCTCTTTGTACTCCACCATCACCTCTTCTGATCACAATAATTGCTGTCACTAACTCTGAAGAGATCCTGATTTCCAGCAGGTGAGATTTCTTCACTCGTTCTTCACCCTTCTATTACCTGCTTCTGTTGTGCTCCTTCTTACGGTTTCGGCAGGCTTCCTTAGGCCACCAGGCGTATGGGTTTCCAGAGATTCTTTTTTCACAAGAAAACTGAAAGAAGAATTTGGTCTCTTGTCGTAGTTTGGCGAGAGCTGTAGTTCCCTGGGAGTCTCTAGACGCCTGCAAATCTGCTGTTGGAGCAGCATGCAGGCGCAGATGGCTTGTTCAGGTCATCTGCCATGAGCTTAGAGGGTCCTGGATGTCTCTGACCCACTACTTGTGCACATCAGAGCTGGTCTGCCACAGGTCTGAGGTGGCCTGGAGCTCAGTGCTCGAGGTCCCTGTGGCTCACTGGCCATACCTCTGCCCAGGAAGTCCTGAACATAGGTATGGATCCCCATCATTTTTGTTCTATGCATTTGAGAATCTCTCTCATCCCCGAGTGATTCAAGGAGACTCCTGAGTGTAGTAGGCTTCCCACATTTCACACAGAAGAGAATAATAAACAGAAAAAAAAGATTAAAATAGCTCAATATATCCACTTAGCCTAGGCATGCAAAATCAAGTTGTTTTTACTTTGAGAGCAACATCCTCCTCTTGCATTCTCTTGCACATGTTGTTTTCTTCCACTGCTTGTCTTTCCATTTCCCTTTTCCCTATGTCTGGATTCTTGACTCTCCACATTTCCACCCCTACCCTTCTCTCCCATTCCATTTCCCCCATTCTGCTGCAGATCACAGACGTAATTTGAATTATCTGAGGGATAGCAACAAGAGCAACTAAACGTGTAGTTGCTGATCGGCCCCGATTAGCCATTCTGAAGAAAATACATGGCTTCTGTGTCTCTTATCTCAGAGATAGGAATTGCTATGGAAAATTATTAGCTACAACTGTGGCCCATGTCAGAGTCAGGTGAGGAAGCACGTAGTAGCTTTCTGTAGATTAAAACTTCCAATGTGCCTAATTTTCTATTGTCTTGTTTCTGACCAGAACTCTATCCTGTTTCTGCTAAGAGTTCCATAAGGCAGTAATGTCAGCACACAGCTTTCCCATGACTGAGCTTTTGTACTGACTTTTGTTAAATATGTGACCTTTCAGAAGATGATATGGGGGGTGTGGGGGTGAGGAAGAAATGCTGCACTTCTGTTGAGGCGCCAAACATACACTAAATAAAAGACAGAAGGGAGATGCATTTTTTCCTCCACCTCAAAAGAGCTTCTGGGTATATTTATGATATTAAAGGTTTTCTTCTTAATTTAATGTGTAGTTTGATCCTAATTTCTTGTCCTGATTTAATGCCCTTTATTTTCAGAATTAAAGCTTTCTTTCCTGGCTTGTTTGTTTTCTCTAGCAACGTTTTTATGCCTCTTCATAACATCCTTTCTAATGGGTGCTGTTTCTTCTGTGACATCTGCTCTATCTGTGACAGGGCTTTCCTTGATGCAAGCTCAGGCAAATATCTGAGTGGTGAGGAAAAGCACTTCTAAGTTTTTCTCCTTTTCTGGAGAGCTTTTATACAGTTTTTTTTCCACTGCATATTTTCTTGATATCTTCAGCAGATTTCACGTCCCATGCAGATGTACTGTTTCTGCTAGGCTGAGACCTACACCCCTCTTTCAAGTTAAAAATTACAGCCAAGTTTTACACTTACCTGTTGGTGCCTGCAAATGAATGACATGAGCTCTGTTAATACCGAATAATCTGAGTTGCAGCCGCCCATCACAGGAGAGTATGAGCGGTGTTGGCTTTGTGTCTATATCTGAATGAAGGATTAAAAAAAAAGAATCAAATAAACTTTTTGTGCACGGAAAGCACAGCTTTCAATCATAATGTACATGACATAGAATTATATACCAGCATTAAATACACATTAAAAGTCTGTAGCTCAGTCTATTTAAAACGAGTTAAAGTAAAACTACATGAAAAGTCTGGCCTGAATTAAAAAGAAAGATAGAGAGTTTGTAGTCCTGTCTGTCACCCTGCCTGTTACTAATCCTTTTGTGTCCAGGTGGTGCAGTTCATACGGTAGGTAGGATCTGAGACCCCAGAAACTGTTGGACTCACAGGAAGAGCTGCTGCAAAATGTCAGTGCGTACGCTTCTGCTGCTCTTCGTTGGACTTTGTGGTGCTTCTGTGGACGAATTGGCACTGTCACCCACCTGGGTCTCTAGAGTGTGCTACATCCACGCGCTGAAGAGAAGAATGCAATTCTGAATGTAAGCGTACATTCATACAAATTCATACAATTCATACAAAGACACCTGCTGTGCCTTTGTAAATTTACAGTACATACTTGAGCAAGTGTCTTACTGAAGTCATCTACCTAGCTTCAGCAAGCACAAGTGATGGAAATGCTCCAGCTTCACATAATTTCTGAAATTTACCATTTCCTGTGACAAAAGAATTCATAAATATCAGCCTGTAGCTCCTTTGGGCATCAAGGGCAACATTGATTGTGTGGGCTAAATTTTGGAATAATGTAGGTGTTGGGAGGACAATTACTACTTGCCCATGCAAATGTAGGACAATTATTGACAACTACTGTTAGCCTTTGCATCTGCAATTGAAATAAATCCATGGCCAAAATGAGTGGGCATTTTATCCCCTAGCGTGATGTGAGTGTTCCATACGTATAATGGAAACACGAGTGTGCCTGAATTTGCCTAGCAGACTAGAGCTGCAGATGCCTTTCCCATGTTACTTGTGCTGGATTTGCTGTGTGCCTTTCCTGTGTAGTTACACTGGAGGCAATATGGGCACAGAAAGCTTTTGCATGCTAAAGTGAAATTGATATATGGCTATGGAGGTTTTTATTATTATGGGTAAGGTTGCTTCTTTCCTGGGAAATAGCATTTATGTTCTTCAGAAACTACAGTGGCAGCAGATACTTTAGTATGGTCACAAAACACAATTTTGACATTATTTTTTAATAATAAGATCTATATAAAGCTTAAATTAGGAGTAATCAAGAATTTGCCAATTATTTCATAGCTCATGAAAAATTTGGCTTTTTAGAAATAAACAGCACTGGAGACTTCATATGACATTTGTCTGTCTGTGGACAACATGGACCACTTAGTCACGACAACCTCATGGCAACGTTTCCTGCAGTGTTTGATAGAAAATTGTAGCTGGGAGGAAAACCGTGTATCTCACGCCTGCCTGTTCCTCCCTGTTGCATGCGGCAACATGATCAGGTTCTGCCCCTTTTGAGCTCCACACTGCCTTCACTGCCTCTCCCTTCCCTTTGGCCTTCTTTCTCACATCTGATTCCTTTCTTCATGCGTGTCCACAGGGAAAGGAGGTTCCTTAGCCCCAGTATCCATACTCTGGTTTGTAAGAAGTGGCTGGGGTGCCTGCAGATGGTGTGAGACGTGCAGAGGGATGGCTGCTCTCGGAGCTACTTCCCTACAGCAGAGCAAGCAGCAAATGCTCTGTGGGGAATAAACTCCGGCTGGCTGTCCTAAACTATTACTCTAATACTACATTCCTTTTAGTTTATCCTGCATCTTAAACAAGTAGGTAGAATTGATGTCATTTAATAGCCAGGATATTCATAGGAATGACCTACATATAGAGGACACAGTCTGTAAACAAAATTGCATTTTGTTCATTAGCTACAGTACAAATCAATTCTGGGTAACGGAGACATCCTAATAAGACTTTTTTTTGTACCTCTATCATCAAGGTGAACCTTAAAATAGTTGTGCAATATACACATATAATAATAAATTATTAACCATACAGAGATAAACTGGATCCATTCAGAATCATCCAGCTGCTACTTATAAAACGGATGTTCTGAGGATTATGGTCAAGTATTTAAAATTGCCTTATGACACTGGTGGGTAGATGAGATAGATCTACTTATACCTCCTTCACGCAGTTTATTCCTAAACACACTGTGTGAGCCCACAGGAAGGGTACTGCCATGTATTTTGTAGGCTTGGAAATGTGCATTACCAAGAGGATTACGCCAGGGGTTTCTGTAATTCATTTTCCTCTCTGATAATGACTGGCATGTATTCACAAGTGAGTGTTAAATGTGACAAATTTGTAAACTAGATTCCGAGTCAATCAATTAGCTACATGAAAGCTACTAATCTTGGATTACTTATGCTCTGGATATATTTCTACCAGCTCTGCATGCACTAACAATGTGTTAAATGGTGGAAAAGCAACAAGGCAAGTTGTGGTGATCGCTAAAAAAAATAAGTAGCCTACAGTGTGAGACAGATCAGGTGAAAATGCATCTAGAGATTAGCAACATAGAGTCCCTCAGATAGATCAATGAAACTATCTAATATTGATGTGGGTTGGAGGAAGCAACCTAGCAGAAAAGGGAAACTTTCAGAACTGATGTAAACAAAAAAAGGTTCAGGGAACTCTGGCAGAGTAAAGGGACAGCACACAACTGGGCAAGAGATCCAAGATCTAATGGCTCAGTACATGTACCAGGGAGGGGAGAGTTCAGAGGAAAATGTTACTTGCAGTAGAATTGGAATTGTGGGTACTAGAGGTTTTAAAATACAAGGCTCGCAAGGACATAAAAGAAATTGCATTGCATGAAGTCTTCCCTTTCCATAAAAAAAGCTGGAAAAGCTGGATATCCCCAGAATCTGATGTACTACGAGGTTCAGAATAGAGGTAAATTACAGCTGGTCAAAAGCACCAAGGTAAAGTGAGTGGTGGGTGTGTTGACCTGCTTTCCACTGGTGGCCTTCAGTTTGCAGAGCTGTAACACCGTTACAGCGGAACCGCAACGCCTCAGAGTCCCCAGCTGGGCTACTGAAACTCTCGCTTCTCCACCAGGGTCTGGGTCCATCCTGGGTTTTCTGAGGTGCAGGTGAAAACGCGAACGCTCCCACCCTTGCATGATGTAGCCATGCATTTTCAGTCTGTGTCCCGGCGTGAGCCACCCCCACCCCAAAAACACTCCTGCTCCCGAAACTCCCCCTTCCCTGCACCTGCCACCGGGCAGTGTTCTGGCCACTTCTCTGTAACCCACCCCCCGCCCCCAGTTTGAAGGGGAAACGAAATAAAACAATTCTGGAACCAACCAAAGGCATTAAAGAAATTAGCAGCAGTTGTCTGTAATCAGAGCTTAGGGGAAGCGAGAGTGCAGTCTCGGCAAGGAACGATGAACCAAAGCGACGTGTGCTACCGAACAGCCCAAAAAGGAAGCATTGCTTATGGGACATCAGCTCATCTGTATCTGTCAGCAGTGAAAACACAAGAAGGCTTGCCCTTTTGAAATGTAAACAGAAAATTATGCCTCCAACACAAACCCAAGCCATTAAAAAGGCAGCTTTTATTCCTTCTTATAATGTTCAGGAACATAAGGCAGTAGCAGTGATGTGGCTCCACAGCTGTTGCCAGGGGAAAGTAGGAATGTAGCCTGCCACATCTGGGGTGACATCTTTGAAGAGGCACTTAATCTGCAGTGCTGAGGTATGCTAAGCCTCTTTGCTTTTCTTTACCAGTTCTCAAGCTAATACTACTCCTGGAGAGCAATGCTGATTTCAAGTCAATGGGTGAGATGAAAGAACAATTAAGGACAGTGATGCTTTATGCATTGTGGAAAATATAAAGACAGGACAATAGCATAATTCCTTGATCACTCCGGCAGAAGATTTACTTTGCCACACTTTAAAGTTGTAGGTTCCCAGCTTCTAAAACAAAAATGACAGGAATTTTTAATCACTGAGTGTGTGTTTTGTGAATTGAAGGAGGGCATTGAAAGACTGGAAAATAAAAGGTATCTGCTGCTATTACACTGATGTGTTTCTATTGGATCAAAGCCTTTTCTTCTCTGTGGCTCTTCAGAAACAATTTGCCAGTATTGCTAGGCAGGCATTACACAAAGAAAGACATCAGGTAGAGAAACACAAGAGAAGATTTAATAAGTAAGAATTCCTTTATGGCACTATTCCCATTTTCTAATAATTGAAAAACTCAGAAGCTGGACTGTTTTTGTGGCTGCTCAAAAAAAAAAAAGTTACAAAAAAAAGAGGAGGGAAGCGAGAGAGAAAGAGCAGATAGAAATTCTGATCTCAAATGTGTAGTCCAAACTCTTCTGTAGTTTGGGGAGGGTAGCAGTTATTCCAAAAGCAGAATCCAGGGCTGTCTTACAACAGTAGCCGGGCATTTCAGCCTTCAGATTGCTGCGCTACATGGATGTCTGGCTGGTGGCATTGTGCTGAATGCTGAAGTATGGAATTAGGGTATTAAAATAAAAGTGAGCCCTGAATTTTAAATAAATATTCTTTTAGTATTAAGAAGAATATTTTTTTATTTCATCTTGAATGGGGAAATTACTTTTATTTTTGGGTGTTTTAGGAGCTTTTATGTCTGTGTATACACTACCTAGATATTACTACCCAAGTTATGAATCTAACTTTATATATGGATGCCTGTGTATGTATATTCATATAAACACATGTATCTACTTGCATGCAGACACATAGTCACACACAATTCAGGTTTATTTTTCTAGATTAAAATTTTACCCTTCTCACGGATGTGAGCCTTTAGCATTAACTGAGAGTGCACTGTATGCAGGTACTATTGGAAGAACATGTTGGTCAGTTAAAAAAAAAATCTCAACAAAGTAGAAAACCCAAGAATGTGTCCCAGCTCCCCCTTTTGACCAAAACTCAAGAGGGTGTTCAGTGATGGGCCCAAGCTATGGCTCAGCCCAGTCTTCTTACTCAACGAACATGCAAAAGTAATGGAAAACCTGGTCCTGTTCATAGGAATCAAAACTGACTGTATAAAGCAGACATTTTGGACCAGAAAATTCAGCGATTTCTAATAGTTGATTTGAAAAGGAAAATAACCCCCAGAAAGTAATTTTTCATTTATGAAAAAGTGTCATTGAAAATGTGTAGTAGGGGCCAGGGCCAACAGTAAAACCTCAAGAGAGTTTTTAAGCATGCTGCCATCCAGTCAGGCTCACTAGAAAAAGTAATTTGGATAGCAGTCTCCTGTTTCCCTTCTGTTTCTGATGAGCTGTGTGGCTGTGGACAGGTCATTCAGGGTTTGATCCAAAACCCATTAATGTCAAGAGAAAGCCTTCTGTTGACTTCAGTGATCTTTAGATTGGGATCTGTGTTTCTGCTTCTCACCTGGATGCTGCTGACTTCCATTGTGTGTGTCTGAAAGCTGGAGTCTTTCTGTGCGTTAGTGCTCCTGTCTCTAAAGGGTCCGTGAAGGGACAGCCTCATTAGTATTATCTACAAGAACATTTTAATACATAATCTTATTCAGAGACCTAAAAAGATAAATAATAAAAAACACCACACCACATAAAAGGTTTGCAAGGATGTGCTAGGAAAAACAAGTAAGGAAAAAAGTCATATTTGTATCTGAAAAGTCATTCAAGATGTTCCTAGGCTTAAGGGGCAAAAGTCAGTAATTTTTTCTGTATGTGGTAGGATTTGTGCATTTAAATGACTGTTGCTTTGTGGTTGAGGCATGGTGTAGGAGAACAGGGGAAGGGGAGCACTGGATGAATGATGCAGAGACCATGTCAAGTACTTTGAGTTTTTGGGATATGCATCAGGCTTGCTGGACTGGTGCCCACTGTCCGTTTCTCAATAGACCTTTCAGTTCCTTTTTTCGGTACAGTTTTCTATTGATACCATGAGACCTAGTTCAGAATGGAATTCACAAGAGCAATTTCTCTCCTGTTTCATGATTTAGGACATTTTTGTGTTGTGTGGTTTGGTTTTGGTTGCGCTTTTTTTTTTTTTTTTTCTTTAGCATTCTCCATCACTACCTAGCTGGAGATGCGGCCACATCCATGCCCTGAGACTGTAACACCTTCTGTTTACGACGCCAGTTTAAGACTGTGACCCTGATAGGAACCACATGTCTAAAACTGGTGGCAAGTCTTCACTCTTGTCCAGGTTTTCTTACTGTAACACATGCTCTGCCTCAGTGCCATGGGAGGCTGGTAGGAATTTCTTTATCATGTCCAGGAGACCATTTTTATATTACTAGTTCACTTACGTTGCCAACATAAGATACAGAAAGCAGATAATCCTGTTTTCAGCTGATTCTTACAAAACAGCAAGAAGGAATCAGGCCATCTCAGACGCTCACCTCAGCAGTGATAGAAAAGATGAATCTGTAGAATAGGTGGAACTTTTACTAAAATGTTGTGCACAAATAAATCTTTTATATCTGATATATTTTGAATTTTCTAGGTATTTGTAAAATCTAAAATCATCCTTTAAAACTCAAAGAAGTAATCAATGCCATTTTACCAAGGTGAAATTTATAGTTGATGGGACAATTGTACATTTTCAGAATTACAGAGCTTTACAGGTTACTAAATCTGATGCTAGGAATATTCTGTAGACACTGAACTACTGATATGCAATAAAGTTAAACCTTACTGCTTTCATGCAGGATCTGGAAGCAAATCCATTTTTTTGTGACAAAGATCTGACCCAGGAGCAACTGACAAAGCACCAGCGTAGAATGATGCCTTTCTGGTACTGTTTGCTGATAAACTTCCAAGGACGCGTGGGGCTGGGCACTTATGTAAAATCTGTTAATTCTATAATGTCTGCAATGTCGGGCTTATTTGTGAAACACCTAGAGCTGCTTGGGTTTTACTGAATGGGAAGAATTGATTTTCTCATGGTTTTCAATGTTCCAGCTCAAATCAGAAACAGCAGAAATGTATTCAAATAATTGTAAAGCCAAGTCAAGTCAAGCTCTACAGTGAAAAGATACTTCAGAAAAAGCTCTTGTTTACGTGAGTTACACAAAAAGGGTAAGTTGTGGAAAGATTTTCATATGGAAATTCTTTTGCTTTATTATCTTTGTGTAAATTTCCAAATGACGCCTGTTCTAGTGATAGCTAATGACACAGATCTAACAAGCCAGAGCTCTTAGAAAAAGCAGAAGGGAATGGGTTTGACCATGTTTCTTACATCTTCATGTCTCCTGCACCACAGAGGTCTCTCTGAACCACCAGCATTTTGGATGGATGGGTTACATTCTTTTTCTTCTTCTTCCCTACCTTTGGAGGCTTTTTTTTATCCCTGTGTGGGAAAGGTAAAAACTGTCTCCTTTTCCACGTTGCCAAGGACCAGCAGACCGTTGAGTTTGTTGTTCTGTTTTGGTATTTAGGCAGATGGCTAGGTCTTAAAATGTCATGCATTCGATATGTAAAATAAGGTGGGTGAAGGAAAGAGCAGAGCAGTGCTAGACAGGAACTGGGAAAGGCTGCTTTAGAAAATGAAACGGCTTTTGGCTCTGAAAAAGCCGCATCTGAGCGCTGGTCCCAGCCTGCCTGCAGTAGCTGGCTGTGCGCACAGAACGCTGCTGCTTTAAAAATTTATTTACAGGTGCCGTGTCTGCACGGACAAATTATTTTCTACAATTACCCATATTCTTTTAAAGAAAAGATCCCCAGGAGTCCCTCAGATGATAACGCAGTAGAATGACTGAGACATGCAACACAGCATCCCCCTCCCCAGAAGCAGCCATTGAGGTGAGGTGAGCTGAAGCTGCCCCTGCCACAGCACAGCTCAGCACACTCGCCTGCCTGAAGTGTAGATGTCTGAATGGATACCAATTCCCTCCCCCCCTTCAAACTATCACGTTGTCCCACCACTCTGCATGTGCTAGCTTGCCCAGCTGTACCCTTTTATGCCTCTTATAGATGGATACACAAAAGCTTTGTGCACTAAACATTAGTTCTGCTTCCAAATTATGCACATTCTCATTAAAATATATATATATACACTCACAAACCCTGTAACTGGAAGACCAACTGGACAAGCTGTTAGGCGATAAGCAAACTTGGGAACTACACAAGCGAAAACAGAACAAACCCCCAAACTGCCACCTTCAGAAAGATGTGGATTGCATTCAAGCGTAGTGGGCTAGAGCACTCCTTACTCCCCATGGGTGTCTCTCAAGGCAGTTGGAATTCCTCTTCATTTTGCGCTGCTATGACTGAGATTAAAAGAGATCAGAGCGTCGCCCTTTGCTTTTAGATGCTCTTACCCATAGCTCACTGATGTACACACATGCACACATGCACAAAGCCCTCTCTTTGATGCTCAAGGCTTCACATTTATTAGCCTTGTGTAACAGTTATAACTAACAAAATACAGTAAAGCAATAAATAGCAAAGTTTAATAAGAACAGACTAAGCCAGCCCAATATTTTATGCCTTTCCACAAAGGAAAACCAGCCTGGAAATACTTCTAAAAATGCAAGTGTAAACATGAATGTGGTTCTGAATAGTCACAGAATTTGTAAACAGCTTCTTATTAACCTGTGTCACTCCCGTGCCTTCATCGGAGACAATTACACAAGTCCAATGTTTCTAAATGCATAGTGCTCTGAAAGCAGTTCTGGGATGGAGCCACTACATGAATTACCTTTCCATCTTCTATTTCTTCTTCCTTCTCCTCTTAGACGAGGTGACGGACACACTACGTGCTTCCCAGATATACTTGATGGGTCAAAATATTTTTGGTGATCTGTATAAATATTTTAGGTTTTGCCTAGTCTAAGCCTCTAAAATGCCACTGTATGAGACTGGAATCTTACCTGAGATCCTGCAGTACTGTATCATGGCAAGAAAATGGAAACCTACCTATTGAGACATACAAAGCCAGTCTCTAATTATTCTAATTCTAATGTCTAAGCATGTTATTTTGTGGTAGCAGGGTGAACTAGAGTATTTGGAAATTACCTGACATTCAAGACCATGAGTTCCCATGAATTCAGACCCCTTTGCCCTGTGTGGAGAAAACAGATTCAACAGTTGACATGAGTAATAAAAAGAGACTTCCTTGCTCTGGGGATTGCAGTGTGCTATGGAAATACCCTAAAACATTGAATGAACTGGTTCAGAGGCTCAGAGGCTTTGCAGGTTGTCTTAGGCAGAAAAGTTTTGTAATCCAAGATAGTTTGTTTAAAGCTCTCTGGGCTGTCTCTGGTACTCAACTGCAGAAATGCTGGGGAGATTTCATGTCACACAGCTGAGATGACTACAGTATGTGTGCTGTTTAAGCTAAATTTTTACAGCACTTTTATGGATATAAATAAATGCTCTAAAAGATAATTTGGCCAATCTGTTAAATGTCTATATGTGGGTGAGGTAAACCTCCCCCTTTCCTCTCCACTGAATGTAGAGGGTTTAGACTTCTAGCTTGGAGACAGACATCCGCATGTTACAGTCTAATGCAAGGGAGGTAAGTCCCCACCTCTACCTTTTCAGAGAGCTAGAAAAAACCCCATTCATTTCCCTCAGTGCTGTGCTAATTCTGAATCCTAAATGCAGCAATGTAATCAGAAGCCTATATTCATGTGCAACAGAAATGAGCATAGCTGATGGGTTGTTGTGGCTTTGTCCCCCTCTGATGGTTGGGCCACACAAGCCTTTGGGGTTTTTAAATAAACATGGATTTAGATCCACATGTCTCTGGGTGTGGTGCTGAGGAACCATGTAGAAATCCTGCAGAGCATGACCTTACTAGCCTAATAAATGACCACGTTGGGAAACAGTATTCATTTGTTAAAGATCTCAATATTTGAGGTCTTTATACAGGTGGTGACAGAACTATCTGAAAAAATGAACTACTGCCTTTCCCCCTCTTTTAGATTTAGTCCCCTACGTGGCTTACTGAAGGAGAAGAAATGTTTACTACAGCAAAGGTGTTCAGATTGAACAGTGATTGAACTCTGACCTCAAACTGCCTCTAGCGTTGGACCCCACCTTACCCTGTATGTAGTCTGTGGGGTTGAGCAGCCATTCCACTTTGGCCATCTCTTTGGTCACCCTACCAAAGCCACGTACAGAAGGTGCCTGCTGTTTCCAAGTATTGTAGTCCAAGGCTGCAGAACTGTATGTAATAATATGTCCTGAGATTAAAAAACCTCAACAATTTGTTAATGAAACGCCTGATATTATTTTTAAAGCCTAAGAAAGAACATTCATTAATTAAATGAATACTGCCATCTTCCAATGACAAGGCTTAAAATGCCAAATCTATTTACCAATGTTCAGAAGACGACTGTTAGCTGTTAGCAAGCAGGAAAGAAGGCTGCTGTCTTCCTCGAATCCTGGCTCAGATTTCAGTCAGCAATAAATAAGGCACTGTGAGCTATTTGCTTTTAACAAAAAGTAAACTCTAAATTGCAGGTTAACAAATCTTAAAGTGAGATGAGGGTCTAAGACATGATTCAGGAAGAAGGAGTTGCCCAACACAATAAAAACAAAGAAAGATACTCTAAAGTATATCTGCACCCAGAAACTAGTGAAGCCAGTTAGAAAAAGGTCAGACACCTAGTACAGCATGTGGATTTATCTCTCTGTAGTGTGCACTACCTCTGCATCTCTTAGTCATCTAGTTCGAACCCCTTGCTAATCTCACAGCCAGTGAATCTTGTCAGTTCTGCTTGAAGGACCTACATCTTTGTTCAGCATTTGAATCTATAGTACTTGCATTAGGTACCATAGGAGGGGACAGTCTGGCCACATGCCTGTTATAAAAGAAGATGCACTTTGGACTTTAAATCATATCATTAGCTTCTCATTTCCACCCATGCAGTGACAACTTGGGGCTTTTCAGCAGTTGGCTCAGTGTCAATGAAGGAGCAAAAATGAGTCTGGGTACAGGGAGCGAAACAAGTGCACCCAGCCTGTGTTACATAAAATTTCGTAAAATACTTCCAAAAGTCTTCCCAGTAAAACACTCCATGTTTTGTACTGTAGCCCACTGTGCATCGGCAAGACCTAGATTTTTCACAAAAAGTACACACAGTTTTTAGGGATTTAATTCACTAATATTGGCCAATGACAATAGAAAGTTTGAAATTCCAGAAATTAAGGAGGGAAGAGATTTTTTGACCTCTGCACTACCTTTTCTCCCTTATATGCAGAACCATTTGATACAGAGGGGGTTCCTGTTCGTGTCATTTTGATTTTAGTTATTTATCTTGGGGCCTTTTTCCCTGTCAGCTTCTTCACCGTGTGTTGACACTGAAGCTGCCTAAACAAGTCTCAGAGAAGCTGATGAAGTTTGCAAGTTTGATTTTCTGATGGATCTGTCCATTTCAACTACGTTGAGCAAAGGGACCTGACAAAACCTGTGTTGGCCACCAGCTTCGCAACCCCTGACATCAGCTCCAGCGCTCTGCTCTGCCCCCTTTCCTTGCGGTCCTAATGATGCCAGGAGCTGCTGCGCTGGCTCTTTGGCAGGTCTGTCCAGTCAAGTGCATGGTCTGAAGCACTGGTCAGCAGCAGCAAAGTGCATCAGCCCTGCACCAGGGTCTTTGCAAATGTCACCCTAATCTCCTACTTAAGGAGAAGGTAACCTCAAGCATGAAGTCCATTTTAGAGCATGTGTTACAAGAATTAAATTACAAGGCTGGATAGACTTGTTATCCACTGAGGTGCTTCTTTTCTGGGGACTTGTGCTGAATTCCTGTCCCTAAAGATTTTATGTTGGTTTTAGTTGAACCGTCTTTGGTGGAGTAGAGTAACCTTCAAAAAACCTCTTCCAATCACTTCCTTTGGGGAAGCAGTTCAGCTGGAATTCTTTGTTTGTCTCCTGAGTTGACTCAAGAGTAACTCACCAATGTTTGAGGTACAGTGTGCTAGTGAGGTCCTTCAGTCTCCTGTCTCAGTGGAGCCAGGGGATGGAGATCCATGTGTCAGCAAAGACACAAGTGTTACTGATGTGTTAGAAACCACGGAAGCACCTGGGAACGGTTACATAGGAAATAAGGCTTCTCCCTCAGGAAGGTGGTGGGATCAACAGCCCCACTGAAGTGTCTTTACACCAACGCAGTGTGGGCAGCACACAGGAGCAGCTGGAAGCCATTGCACAGCGGGAAACCTGTGATACAGTCGCTGTCACAGGACCATGGTGGGATGGCTCGCACAACTGGAGTGCCGCAATGGATGGCTGTAAACTCTTCAGGGGGAGTGGGCAGGGAAGGAGCAGCAGTGGGGTAGCTCTGTCTGGTAGGGAGGGGTTTGATTGTCTAGAGCTTAATGATGGTGACAATAGGGTTGAATGCTTATGGGTAAGACTCAGGGGAAGGCCAACAAGGCAGAGATCATGGCGGGAGTCTGTTACAGACCACCCAGCCAGGATGAAGAGGCAGAGAAAATATTCTATAAACAGGTAGAAGAAGTCTCATGATCGCCAGCCGCTGTTCTCATGGGGGACTTCACCTCACCAGCTGCCTGCTGGAAACACCATCCAGCAGAGAGGAAACCGGCCAGGGGGTTCTGGAGCATGTGGCAGAGACCTGTCCGACACCGCGGGTGTGGGAGCCAGCGAGGGATGGTGCCCACTGGACCTGCTGTTTGTGAGAAGAGAAGGACTGGCGGGGGATGTGATGGTTGGAGCTCATCTTGGGCATAGCAGTAGTGAAATGATAGATATTTTTCTTCTTGGAGGAGTAAGGAGGGGGTCAGCAGAACTGCTCCCTTGGACTTCCCGAGGGCAGAGTTTGGCTGGTTGAGGAGCCTGGCTGACAGAGTCCCTGGGGAGGCATCTCTGGAGGGCCAAGGGCTCCAGGAAGGCTGGACATCCTTCAGGAAGGAAATCTTAAAGGTGCCAGAGAGGTCGTCCCCATCGGAAAGCTTTGGCTGGAACTCAGGGAAAGGAGAGTTTATGCCCTTTGGAGAAGGGGCAGGCACCTCAGGAGGGCTACAAGGACATCGTGAGGTTATGCAGGGAGAGAACTAGAAGGGCCAAATCCCAGCTAGAACTTAATCTGGCTACTGCTGTAACAGACAATAAAAAGTGTTACTACATATACGTGAGCAACAAAAGGAGGGCTAAGAACAATCTCCATCCTTTATTGGAGGGGGGGGGAACCACAGTGACAAAGGCTGAGGAAAAGGCTGGGGTGCTTAATGCCTTCTTTGCCTCAGTCTTTAGTAGTAAGGCCAGTTGTTTTCGGGGTACCCAGCCCCCCTGAGTTGGAAGACATGGACAGGAGCAGAATGAAGCCCCCATAACCCGAGGGGCAATGGCCAGTGACCTGCTGCTCCCCTTGGACACGCACAGCTCTGTGGGGCCAGGTGGGATCCACCTGAGGTGACTGAGGGAGCTGGTGGAGGAGCTCGCCGAGCTGTTCTCCATCATTTCTCAGCAGCCCTGCCTCACCAGGGAGGTCCCAGATGACTGGAGGTTAGCAAATATGGTGCCCACATCATACATTCTACAAGAAGGGCCAGAAGGAGGATCTGGGGAGCTATGAGCCTGCCAGTACTGCAAGGCACTGCGGGGGAGGACCTCTATCAGACAAGTGGGATGCAACACATGCTTCACCACCAAATTAATGCCATCAAGGTTTCTTTTTTTTTCTAAGCACTGTTGCAATGTTGCAACCCACCAAGCAGTGCTGTAACCTACCAAGAACTAAATATTTTTGTCTTTGTCCATGAACTTGTGTTGTGTGAAGTGCTGGTCTCTGAGTGTCGGCCAAAACAACCCATAGTTTCCAGGCTTCTCTGCTCTGTCTTTTACAGAGATTAAATTAGTTCCTTGCTTGCTTCATGATCCAGAGACCATCCAGGTGGCCTAAACCCACATCCCCTCTAATCCTTTTTGGTACTGTGCTGATTATGGCTTAATATTTACAGAATGTCGGCTGCTGAGAATTGAGGACGCAAAGAGACTGAAAAGTTGGATACAGCTGGGCAGGGAAGAAAGAAGTTTGAAAAAACATAAAAAGCAGTGGCTGTCAAATGACATTCTTTCTCCCTCTCCTCCTCCCTTCATGGACTCACACAGATTTTGCCTTCTTAAGCACTTTTCCACTGACCTTTTTTTTTTCCTTTCCCCTTTTTATTTCTCTCTGTATATACTGAGGGGAAAAAAAAGGTACACAGCCATTTTTACGAGAATGTTGACTGAGGGTGGTCACCATCTGTGCAAACTGTCTGAAATTGTGACTTCCTCTTTGCCTTCTTTTCCATCAGAGAGAAAACCTCACTTCTTAGATAATCCGGGGAATATTATTATCCATCACCCTCACCACCATCCTTCCCCTCACTGCCCCCCTTCACATGATTGGCATTTTCCAGTCAAAACATGCTTCTCTCATGCCTGAAAGGGCTTCTTTAACAAAATAGACATCCTGTTTAACATTGAAGGAGGTGGCTAGTTAGCACCAGAAGCTCTGATGTGATTATTTTGGGGATTGAAACAGAGAGGTCTAGCATGGTTGTTTAATTAGCACAGCAAATAGTTAGATTTACCACTTATTTACAGGATAAAGAATTTGCCCCTTCTCTTTCTTACTCTCGCTTCCTCCGCTGCTGTGTGTCAGACCTTTAGAAGCCTGGAGAATGACACACAAGCCCATAGTTTTACAGTTTAACAGATATATATTACATTTGCCTACCTAAAACTGGGCAAACCTCTAACGTTTGCCTCTTATCCTAAGGCTTGGCCAGCTGCACCACATCTGGCTGAAGCAGCACTGCCCCAGGTGCTGCCATTCCTCACTGACTGAAGGTCACAATGCATTCGGATGGGTGCTTCCTAACATACACCAGAAAAATCAACAGGCTGCGCTTGCCCCCCACCCCGGTTGCCACTAACCTAGCTGATTTTACCCTGAAGAGGGGTTTGGAGCTCCACCAGCAAAAATGAGCTGATGGTGGTCTTTGCCAGAGAGGTGCAATAAGGGTGCTGAACAGAGGGAAAGGACATCATAATTATCTGTACAGCTGCATGTGAAATGGACTTCTGCCTGTAGTCTTAGGCTATAGACAGATGTCTTCTAGATCTGTCTGTGCCTACTGAAACAGTCGCTTCCCTCCCCAGCATCTTGTTTCTGTCCGTGTGGGATCTGGCAGCCCTTCAGACGCACTCCTTAACCCAGCCCTGGCCAAAGGAGCCAGATGAACTCCAGAGGAGTGCTCTGCCAGCTCTTCTGTCTGAAACAAGGCAAAGCCTGGCAGCCCTGGGCGAAAGAGAAGCAGGGAAGACAGCCTGTTCAGCTTGTATTGATTACTGACAGAACTGAGACTGTGGTCAACTGGTTTAGCTGTGTTTAGATCAGGGGTTTGCAGTAATTTACTGGCAATATTTGACGTTTGCTAATGCAGGCAGATCACCTCAATGCATACTGAGTTTGGAGATCTCTGTTGCTGAAAATGCTCTTGATCTTAAATATGCTTAATTTAAATTTATTTAAATTTATTTTTCAGTCTTCTGTAATTTATCACCACCACTATTTTTACATGGTTTTATCACACCAGTGCTAACAATGCCCTTCACGCATTCGTGGTAACTTCCGTGTGCCATTTTATAAGTTCCTTGAATGCTGTACAGCAGCCTGGCTTCTCAAAAGTAGTAGTAGGGAGTAGGGCATTGTGGTTCTGGATCTTGATGTGAGTTAAGAGATTAGCCTAAGGGGTCAGAGTTGTAACTTCTGATCAAAGGAAAGTTCTCTGAAGAGGAAAGTTGCAGAGACAACAGGGAGGCTGGTTTCATTCACTCTGTGATCCTTCCAGGCACTCTTCCTAAACCAGTCAGGTGCGCATAAAGCTGCCACCGTACAGTGAGGGACTCCTGGCAAAATTGGAAATGAACATACGAGATTATATTTTTGAAGCACGATATTTCTTTTTTTTTGGTCAATGTTTCTTCTTGGTGGCTTTTCCTCAGAGAGAAGCTATTTTCTTCAAGGTTCTTTGTTTTTCTACTTCATTTTGCATTCCTGGAAAGCACTAATGGCTATTTTAGCAAAGCAGTTTGAGCTTTGTTGCTGAAAAGAACTGGCTAACGATGATTTTCGTGTAGTGTTTTAAAAAAACCAAAGCTTATTGTAAACCTTGAGCTTCAAAACATCCACAGCGTCCCTCTGTTCTCTTGTAGGGAGGCTGCTGTGCTGTTACATGAAGGAGGTGGGAGTAAGGAGGCGGTGGGTTGCACCCAGAGTATGGCTCCTGGCAGCATCCAGAGGGCACAGGCTCTCCCTGGTGGTGTGGCCCCGTACCTGGGTCAGCTCATCAGTCAGACAAACAAACCATCACCCAGACTGAGAGAGCTGATTCTACCACATTAACGGCGTGGAGGAAGGACAGCAGAACTGGGCAGCAAACACATGACGAAGGGAAACTGCAGGAATGTCTCTGAAACACAACAAGCCTGACAAGTTTGAACCGAGTAATTTAGTGTTTGGAACAGGTGGGTGGTACGTCATTTGCTGTCATTCTCATCGCTCAGCGATGCTGTTTGAACCATCAGCGTGTTTTCTGAACCAGCACTTTTATTCCCATCACTTGCTCAATTTTTCTCTGGGAAGAGCTACGACTGTGAATCCTCTCACCTACCCTGTGAAGCACAAATGCGTCCCCATTAAAGTAAATCAGCATCACTTAGCAGCATAAGTGAAGCTTGTAAAAACAATGGTCCTGTTTTGCTTACCCTGATGTAAATCAGGATCAAGCTGGCTGACAGCAACAGATTTATACTGATGCAAAACTGAGGTAAGATCAGAATCAGGCCAACCGATTTAAAGTATATTCTCCTGTGTTGAGGGCTATCGATGAAGAGTTTTACATTTCTTGGGAATTAATCTTTAACTGCTTGCTTGCTAGACAAGCAGAACAAATAGTCATTAGTCTTTTCATCTCAGCAAAATATGACACTGGCTTGAACTTAAAAGGTGTGCTGTAGCATTTTATGTATGCAAAGTCAAAGCATCCTACCCAGCACTGAAGCTGGTTAAAAAATTACCCTAATATGTTCCAAGAGGGACAAAGGCAGAGGAGCAAAGACTCACTGGGTGTTTGCACTGTATGAAGGAGAGGGATCTGTTATAATTGCAGATGACACAGTTGCATTTGTGAATCAGAAAAGTATCTCTTGAAAAATGGTGGAGTGTTTGTCACTTGGATACTTTCCTGCTGCATGACTTTTAGGAGAGATATGATTGGTATCTCAAAGTTCTCAGTTACATACCACCCTGAAACCATATTGTTATCTTCTACAGAAACAAACAAACAATTTAGTCTGACCTGTAGTTTAATGTGTAAAAAAAAACCAACAAAAACCCAACAGAAAAAAGGAGAGATGGTCAATGGCTAGTGCCCCACTGTAGTAATAAAATGTCTAGACAGCAATTAACATCCATTTCCCTTAAGAATGCAACTGTGTCATCAGCAAATCTTTACTACTTTGCAAGGGACCAATCTAAATATGTTTAATCATTAATCAATTTCCAAAATCTGAACAGGTTTTGCTTTTCATGGGCTTTGTCTTCAAAATTGCAGCCACTTTATGAGGGGGAAACACCCCCCCCAAACTAAGGGGGGATTATTTTGGCTGCAGTCCAGTGGGTGAGCCTGCTTAGAAGATCACTGGTGCTGTGTCTTGTTTGGGAACATTGCACTCTTTCTGCATACGTTAGCACTTTCAGTTTCCTCAATTCTTTTCTATTTCCTCTTTGTCTGTGTATTCATAGTGAGCAGCAGCGGCTGAAAGCACCGAGCAGGACAGACCAGTCCGTTAATAGCTGGCAACTGTATCTGTCTTGTGAGCTGGCTTTCAGAAATGCCCCTTTCCTCCCCTTCTGAGCGGCACTTCTCTTCCCCCAGAATTATTCTCGCAGCCAATGGTGAAGTCTCCCACAGGTCACCGACGGCCGTGCTCGCGTGGGATCACACTAAACTTCCTGTCAACTACACCGAGCAGGAAATTACACTTTAGCTACCTACAATTACACAAAAAAATCACTGTGTTCCCACCACACACGACTACCAAAAGGGTTTTAAGCCCATCAGGAAAATAATATTATACGTAGCATAGCTAAGGAGGGAATCCGACCAACAGAACCATGACCACTACAGTAAACACAAACCACTTTAAGCCCACAGATGCCAGCAGTGGATTTACCCTGATTTACAGTATCATAACGGAGCTCAGCCTCAGGCTCTGGCGTGTTCACTGAATACATCAAAGAACTTCCCGAAAAGGAAAATGGCACAAGCTGATATCTTTTGGAAACTCCTCTATTTTTTCACTTTGAGAACTGGAAACTTCTCCTTTTAGCTTATACCCTGCTTTGGAATTCATTGTGCTTGCCAAATGAGTAAGAAATGTGAGGATTACTGAACTGGAGAGATGGCATTTCTGGAACACAGAGTTGTTTGGCGAGGCAAAACATTTTCTGCTGCACCCAGGGAATGACACAGACAACGCTAAGCTTTGCTAACAGGTTTTATGAAGTCTATTAATAAAGAAAACAGTTTTGACAGATCACTAGTTTCCTAGTAATATATGCTTTGTATGAAACAGACATCACAACTATGTAGAGAAGGACACGTTGCCTTGGTTTATTGACACTATTTGGGTAACTGGGTTGCACATGATGGTGTTAAAAAGAACCTAGCAAGAGGGCTGCCAGCCCCTGGGCTGAATGCTACCCACCAGCATGGCTTCCAGGGTAGCATGGATCTCTTCAAGCAGGTGTTGTTCAAAAGCTGTGCATTTGGGAAAGTAGCCCGTGATCCTTCCCCTTCCAGGAACACTTGTTCTGGTGGAGACGTCACAGGATGATGATCCAAACTAGAGGAATAAGCCATTAGAGCTGGCTGCACCGCCTGGCAGTGGCTGTGCCCGCAGAGCAGAAGGAAGGACACGGATGCCTCGCCAAGGGGTCTGCAGCTACCTCTAGCTGCTGCTCCAGTGGTGTGCCAGGTGCCTTCTTCTCTGCACAGCTGGTTTTCCTTCTCATGGTAACCGGGGCACTCAGGGCGGAGCAAGGGTAGTTTTGGGAGAGGGGCAGAGATGTGTGTGGTTCTCCTGGAGCTTGCCTTGAATTGGGATTGAGACACAGTAAGGATGTACACAGGGAGTTGAGAGTTTGGAAGCACTGTCAAACCCACAGACTGGAAGTAGTCGTCCTCATAGTAGACTGAGGGATAAATGGCATTCCGCCTTGAACTGATCTGCAGCTTGCTTCTAGAAAACCCAGTGCAATGGCGCTGCAAAACCTTACGCTCCCCACAGCACAATATTTTATATCTGAGTTTCCAAGAAATGGATGTTTGTGAAAAAAAAAAAAAAAAGTTATAAAAAAATCTGTTCAGAAAATGCATTTGGGCAGAGGAAAAAAGTCCATCAGTTCTTTTGAATGTTTATTTCCTCTCCTTGCATGTTACGTTTAATTGTTAAACTTTTTTTTTTTGCATGCAAAGGATGTCACCTCCTTAAAGATCTTTGAAAAATTAACATAATTGTCCATTATCTTAGTCCTTTATCCTCTGCCTTTCAATATCTGCTCCTCCTAACATTTCACAATATATCAATCTCTGATCCTTGGCACTAATACAATTCATTTTCCACAAGATGTTATTGAGATTGTAAATAAATGCCACAGCATCAAGGGGCAGACAAGACGGAGCCTGTCAGATCTGGAAGTCGGCAGCAAAGTTATAATTACAGCAGAGTGGTGTGAGGTGAGTTCTTTGCATCCATAGATTTAATTGTCATCAGCTGCTGGGGAAGTAAAGCATGGGGAAAAGAAGATGGAGAACGATGGGTGTAAGGAGTGTTACCAGATATGTCCAAGGTTGGTTTTGCAGTTCCCGTTATTTAACTCATAAGCCATCAGCGGAACAGCAAGAGGCCCTGTGCTTGAACAGTAGTGATTCCACCAAGATGACCTTTTGTGCTGCAGGTATTATAATTGCAACATTTCTGAAAATTATACTCTAGTAAGATGAGCTGGAGTGAAATAAAACCTGATTTTCAGAGGTAATCTTCAGAGAGGTCAGGCAGCTCTCGCAGCCAGCTCGGTGCGTGGCACTTGGGTAGCACCGCAGTGTTCGAGGGCAGCGCTGCACTAACTCCGCTCGGGCTTGAGCTCAAAGGACAGTGTGAACACGGTAAACACCTCGCTGCACCAAAACTAACGTCCCCTGCAAACTGCTGCACATGCCTCTTTCACCATTCCCACAGCACTTTTTTCTGCAAATACTAGAGGGCTCATTTTTACTCCCTTATGTTGGGCAGGGCGCATTTTTATGGCACCATTTCAGTGAGATTAATATGGAAACATTACTTACTAAGGGTCCAGGTATCAGAATCTGGCCTGACAGGATCTGAATATCAGTGTTGTGAGTGATGTCTGCATGCCCAAAATGCCAAAACAGAGCTCAGCCTGCTTTGGTTATCTGATGTTTTTGTTGTAAGATCTCACTATCTTGGAGCTGAAGATGAAAGTGACTTGCAGAATGTTTCTTCAACTGTATGCATGAGTCAAAAGGCTAAGACTTTGGGTGCAAAGACAAGCCAAACTTTTCTAAAATCTTGCTTATATTTGGATTCTGGCTTAAGGTCTAACAGGCTAAGGTAGACCATCAGTTGGGGCATAGACCCTTCCAGCATTGATTAAACTTTGTTTCAGAGCATCAAAGATTTCATTGCTAATGAATATATATGTCACCAGGCATAAAAGTGGTTAGAAAAAGTCTGTCAAATGATGCCTGGAACTAAAGAAAAGATAATGGAAAATTCTTGTAATTGTGTTCAAGTTTTTGTTTTCGGAGCTGTTCTACCTTTTTTTCATTTTACTTGCATGGAGGATTTCTTGCACAGATTGATGAGTACTTCTGTGGTCAAAGCAAGCAGGAATCAGTGTGAGCTCCCCCCCAAGAGGCCACGTTGGAGAACGTTACGTACCCCAAATGCTTCTCAGTGGTGAAAGCCCGTACTCATCATTGTCTGCAGCTTGTCATAAGAACAGGTGGAACTGGAAATTAAAAAGATCCACTAGGTCATACAGCCCTTCAAAGAAGATGTAAAGGATTATTTCTCTAATTATAGTTGTGTATTTTTTAGAAAATATTTTAGAAACAAACATTTTCGAAATCATGAAGCATAAGATTACAGCTCACTTCCACAGATTGTTCTGAAAGTTCAAGGTTTGTCTCATTCTGCATTGCATGAAAAGCTTTGTAAAGGTTCCTAGAAAATGGAAATATGTCAAAATACTTATTTTCAAACAGAAGCCTCCTTTTTTTGCCACTGATGTAGTGGAAAAGTCATCTTCAGACGAGACTATTTTTCAGGGGTATGAGATGCAGTAGTCCAAAACCCTAACCTGCCTGCAATGTAAACAAAATCTTGTCCCAGATATCGCTGAATCAAGCTGGCTGGGGATTTGAGAACAGATATTCAGGACAATGTCTTCATCTACTGGGCTGACCAGAGAAAGAATTGCACTCATTTCCTTCCAGATTAAAACTTTTCTGAAATGATATTTCCATAATGCTTGAGTTCCAAGTAGCTTTATAAATGCACTTCCTATTCCTAATGAAGTAAAAAACTTTTTTTTTTTAAAATTTATGAGGTATTTGGTAAGATACTATGATGGATGATATATCTAGGAAAAAAACCCTTCAATTAAAACATCCCAGGAATTTACTTTTGGTTAGGTACCTGTCCAAAACTAGAACAAAGAGATCTTATTGAGAAATATTTGATATTCCTGAAGTCTTACATTGAAGACATTGAAACTTCATTGTGCAGTGTCAAAAGAAACCTTCAAAAATGGGTAGGGTGCAACTGTGAATGTTGCCATTGAGTATTACATGCATTTTAAATAAATAATTGGTTGCCAATACAGAAACCGACAAACAAAAATTTTCACAGTGGGGTAAGAAACCCATTTTCTGGCATAAAGTCCTAGAAAATTAATTTTTCAAGTCCAGGAGACTATACTAGCTACTTGTAAACGTCATCATTTGTTCTTTGAAATGTATATATGGCAAATGGAAAAGGAAATGTGGTATTTTAAAATTATAAACCTCACTAGAGATGCTTAAGCAAGGTTCAACTTCTCTGCAATGGATACACATAACCTTCCTACCAGCCATAAGAAAACACCTGTTCATATGAAGCTTGCAGGCTCTGAAGTGAAGTTTTTGCCTAAGGTATTTTGAAACTATTAAGGGAAAAGAGAAAAGAAATAATTTAAGAGAAGTTTGAAAGTGAATTTGCAGCTTGGTTTGTGATTCCAGTAGATTTCTCCTTAACTGAACAGAATGTGTTTAGGAATTGCTGCTGTAACTTCACAAAATTTACTATACTTTCATTGGAAAAGCAATCAACTTCTCAGGTTGTAATTTAATTTTTCTGCAGATACGGTCTAATGTTTTCAGCTTGTGGGCATGAAGAGAACATATTTTAATGCAGCTATTCTTTTAAAGAAATGCATCTGTAACAGATAATTCATGAACATTTGCTAAAAGAAATCTATCTAATGGGAAAAAGATTGGGCTGGAAACCTCGGATAATTTTTTAGGAACTAGAGGTAAGCAGGGTGACTTAGCATGGGGCAAACCAAAGGCTGATGTGGAAGGTCTATGGAACAAAGAGTGCTGCAGATCATTATGTGCTTTTTCAAATGGAGTATCTTTTCTTTAGACCATTTTAGAAAATATCTTCTAGCATTTAACAGACAGAACCTGTAAAGTATGTGGATAACAAGTGAGACTTAAAATTTACTACAATTCTAAATTTAGTTCTATCCTTTTTAGAGAAATGGGAAAACATTCTATACTAGTCAACAGAGAACAATAACCTAGCTGTAAAATTGCAGGTTACTTAATTGTACATTACTTAAAATATTTGAGGGTGGGTTTTTTTTCATTATTCATTAAATTCTTCAAGACTTTTTCATAAGGGGAGTGTTGGATGACAGAAGAGGTAGACAATAGACATCACAGTGTTGAATGAAGCTTGCAGACATCTTTAATGCTTTCCACCCAACTCCATTAATCTAAGAGATGTTAAGACACATTTAAAGACTGACTTCATCCTCTTTTATTTTCCTGGTAGTGACAAAAGAAAAATAGGCTCATGTCTTATGGAGGAAGGTTTTGTTGAACAGGTTCATAAGTTATATGGAAGACATATGCCCAAGTTGCAAAAGTTAAGTTTCACAGCTCACTCTTAGAGGGTGATGGTCACCATGTTCCTCTTGGGGCTCACAGAAATCCCTTTTTTATGGTTTAGGTCAAAACTACAATCTCTTTTGGCAGCAGAGTACACCAGCTATGCAAGTCCTGTACCTATCAAGGACCAAAAATTCCTTCTTGTAGGTTCCATAGCAGTTAGAGTCTTTAACACATGGAAGATATAAAGGACATACTAGATGTGGTGCATCCAGTCTGCCCAGTCTCTGGGGGAGATTCTTACAGCAAGATAGATTGCGCACTTAATGCACCTTAGTAACAAAGGAAGGAACCTCATCAACTTCCCTAATTTTAAAATTTTAAGTTTACTACTAGAATTTTCAAGTGTGCATCATTAAGCTTCCAAGGATTTTAAACAGATGGCTTTCTTGTCTGAATGCTGAACTCCACTGAAATAATCTGGTTTAGCCCTGGATCCTTGGATGGGGTTGTATAGTTCCCATCAGACAGCTGATTACCTGTGAATAACACAGAGAGAAAGTGCAAAATAGCAACGGAAACAGCTTTAAATACAGGGAAGGTCAGATCTGGCTGGATGAAAGTAGCCAAGAGTCCACATGTAACATTAGGGAAACGGCATTCCCTGACTCCTAATGGAGATGAAATAACAGGAGAGACGGAGTGACTCCAACACGTGTTACGGGACACGGTGGCAGAACCTGGAAGATTTAATGAACTTTGGCTGAGGAATATGTACCCACGGTAGAGCATTGGCTCTACATTATTCACTCCTATTGGGGGATCTTGGGCTTAACACTGCTATAACGGGTTCATTCCACCGAGCAGGCAGCTGGCATAGGGAGCAATGTGGCAAACACTGTTCTAGTACATCCTTCCTCTGTGGGCAGAGGCTAGAGTCACCTTGGTGCCACCAGCCAGACAAGTTGCTGTCACCTGGGGAAATAATAAAACCTGGGGAGGCTGGTGTTGAAAGCGCCAGGGGGAAGCACCAAGGAGCTGCAGCGTGACAGCCTGGCAGGGTTGATCCTCCGGCTTCCCTGGCTGAGCCCAGGCACTGCTGCTAGGCACGGCAGCACAGAGCTGCAGTGCAGCTGTAGCTGTTCACCCGAGGGCAGGCAGGACCCGAGTCAGAGCAGGTGAGGCAGCACATATAGGTATAGCTATAGCCTAAGGTACAACCCCAGCCAGGAGGCAGCTGCACTTCTGGCTCCCTGCCTTGCAAACACTCCTTCATGCCCTTCGCTCCCTGGATCATTCTAGTAGATCATTTTCCCTGCTTCCTACCCTACCTGTTGCATGACAGAAACCTGAGTTTTTTTCCTTGGCGAGCCTCTAGGTCTTCCCTATCTTGGCAGCCTGAGAGTGTGCCGATCCAAGCACTGAGCTTTCCTATGTGCCTCTCCATGCCATTTGCAGAATTTTCCATGGAAGGGATAAGTATTGATGCCAACATCTTCACATCTTTGGTCACAGCACTGGAATCTGGGGTAAATCCTGTATACGGAACCAGCAAAACAGTCCCTTTAATCTTCTACCCAAAAGACCTTTTATTCCCATGAGACACTTGCAGTTTTGCAGGTCATGACTGAAGGTGCATCACAAGTATCCTGGAGAAGACTTAAATCAATGTTTCCAGACCTATCCTTTTGTGAAAGTTAACATCTTTTTGTGTAAGATGGTAGCACAGATTTTAGGTGCCTCTTTGCCACGCCACGTGCACATGAAACACCCTGCCCCCCCATCCCACTTTACATACATGATTCAGTCCCCTGAGCAGAATATGTGAAATCCATACTGTTCCTGGCTATATCATGTTGATATTATTCAATCCAAAATCAAAACAGAGAGAGCTGAGCAAGAAAGCAATCACATTTTCAGTCTCTCTGTAGATATGTCACAGAACTGTGACGTTGTGGTATCAGCTACTCAGCTGGAGATGGTGCTTCCTCTCAGCCTCAGCACCCTGACTGGTTCGTTAGTTCCAGTTCTGAAATTCTTACCTACTTCCAATCTGATAACATCCTATGTTTGGAGGGTCTCACAGTTCACTGAACCAGTTCAGCCCAGATCTAAAGCTAAATAAACATGAGGCTGTCTTGTCTCTTACGCAACTCTCATGCACAAAATTCCCTGTAAAAGCCTGTAGGATCTCTTTAAGTGCCCTCCATAGCAGCAGAAAACATAACCAAGTATTGAGGAAGCTCAAACAATAAACTTGCAAAACACACACACACAAAACCCATATCAAACAATCATCAGGCATTTCCTGAAGAGTGCTGTCTACCTTGGCCACCCATGAGCTCTTTGCCTATTATTCAAGCCAGCTGGCCTAAAAAAGGGGGATCTGGCTTCTGCTTATATATATTAAATCTGCAGGAAGGGCCCATCAATCACAACAATGGGTTTTAAGTGTTTGCTGGGTGAGAGGAGAGTCCCATAAGCAGTCTTTGAAGTGTCTTTTGCTGAAGGTAAACATCTGAAGAACATAAATAGCTGCTCTTCTTTCCAATGAGTGACCTTGTCAAAGTGGGTAGAATGGAGAGACGGGGGAGGGGTGCCATCATGAAAAGGAAAAGCAATAAAGGATTCCTTATGACAGCAATTTGCACATTTACTGCTCTTTGATATGTTAACTAGATTTTGCAAAATGGAATTCTTTGTCTTTTAGAGGTCCTTGGGCAGTGATAGCTCACAGTCAGAACAATGTTTTGCAATAGGTCTAATGCATCCTCTAATTAATAAGGTAACTTGGGCAACCTCTGTAAATCAGTGACATTATCATTATAACAGGACACAAGTGAATAGTTGTTTATAAGGAAGGAAAAATGCTCATAACAGCAGTATCATTATTTACTGAGCTCACTGACTAAAGTGAATTGTATTGAATACAAGGGGATCAATAGGTTATGGGCCCTGTTCACTAAACTTTTACAAGCCATTTATGAACCTTTGATTCTAGAACATGGCACTTCTCCATTCAGAAAACTGGGAATGTAGTGCTGACAATTTTCAGTTTTCATACCCAGCACAGGCTGGGACTACGTGACAGAAGTTCTCTGGCTGCACTGAGAACAAATGGGCAGGTCAGTAATTTCTCCCAAAGGAACAATAAAATATTTTTGAAGAATAAAATATACAAGCACCAATGTATATGACCACTATGGGAAATCAAGTAGCTAATAAGCTAGCCTACAGAAAGAAAAAATGGTTATATTTTATTTAGAAATAAATTGCAGTAGGCAATGCATGGCATGGCAACTCCACAGGCAGACAAAGCATGTTGGACCCTCAGATGTGGGCAGCAAAATCAAAGTTCTTTCTTGGAAGTAAACTCACTTGTTATATTGCAAACTGCATCATGGTAACTGAGCATTTTCACTGGCTGGGATATAAGCAAAGGAAGCTTCATTTTGGCAGTAAATGAAGTGTTTCACATAGATTAAGCAGAACTATTTAGGGATGCTATATGTATTTATAAAGTACTGTAGTAACTACACAGTATAGAGCAGTAAGACTACTTCCCTCCTTCAGAATAAAGTGCTGCCCTTTGTTTTAGTGGGTATGCCTCCTAATGTTCTGTGGAAGGGCAGAGTAAGTTTTTTTCTGCACTTAATGGCAGTACAAGCCATAGACAAGATTAGGGCTCTTATGGGGTCATTTTTTGTACCACTCATCAACAGTCCTTGCCAAGATTAATCTTTCTTACTGAAACTCTTTTCAGCCAGCTCTTTTTCATACCTTGATCTCATACTAGCTTTATTTCTGTCACTTTAAACCCCTTTTCCTTCTTTTGTTGCTCTTGAGATATTTATCCCACCTTCTTTAGCTCACATGGATCAACACCACAGAGTGAGGTCTGGGGTGAGAAGTTGGGAGAGAGAGATCACTGAGAGGATAGGAAGAAGTATTTCAGAACTTTATCCCTACTGTAAGCCTGCACCAGTCCGCTCCTCGATTTGACTGGGAGCTGGACCTGGCCCATATTTTATTACCTCTGCCTATACAATCCCACGTATGACAAAGCTTGTAGCAGGGGAAGGAGGGAAAAAACCCAGACAAAAGCAACACACTCTTACCTTGTCTAGTGCTGGAAGCAGTTTACCCCTGCAGCAGGTCCTGGCAGGGGCACAGCCCTACCTCAGGGCTTAGGACCAATCCAGATGCTAGCCCACCAGGACTCCAACTTGGGACTGGTGGGTGAACTGGGCAGTGCTGAGGCTGAGTAAGGCCAGGTGACAGTAAAGACCTACCTCTTCCTTCATTGCTCCAACATGGGCTGCTGGTGCTTGAGTAATGAGCTGTCCCTGTTCTGATGAGAAGAGACTTCAGATGTGGGTGCTATTAGAAGGAAGGGAAATGTTTTCACCTCCCAAGAGCTGGGAATATAAATGACAACCAGAGCATTCACAAATATCTACCCCCACTGAAAAACTGTAGCTGGTCCTTAGCATCCTATTTAGCTATATTGGTCACAGGTCAGAGAGACAGCCAAACTTTATAGCTTTCTTAATGCCTCCTCTCTGTTTCTTAAGGATTTAGTCTTGAATTCTTTTTTGAAATCTGACTGGAGCTTTTTCCTTTCCATGTTCTGAATGTGCACCTCATAGGACATGGGCTGGTGTCACCCTCTAGAGAACTGTCTATTATCTTTTTCTTAGTATTACTTCTTTCTATGATCTTCTCCCTGTGAAAATTGCTGTGTGGGTGTATTTTTTCTTTCTTTACCCTAGCTCTTCTTTTACTAAGTGTTTTTGCTAGCAAAGACACTAAGAAATATATTCCTCATTCTGGGAGAAAGATTAATTTGTCACTAAAATAGAGACGGTACAAAAGCCAGCAGCCCAGTATCTGTGGCTGGCTGAGTAAAGATGATGGTTCTGAGTACCCTTTCCCATGAGGTTTCATCTGCTTCTGAATGTTGTGCCTCTGGCCTAATCCATACCATTAAAGGCAAAAACACGTAAAACTCCTCATTGTCCATGACCAAACAATATAATCATCAGGTCACTGTCTGCTTTCTGGTTAGAGAGGTATAATTCCACTGAAGTCAGATTTACACCAGTATCAGCGAGAGCAAAATTAGGTTTCCCCTATAGTTGTTGTTAACCTTTATCAGCATCACCCAGTAGTACTGAGATGGTAGCGTTAGCAAATACAACACAAGGCTGATCTTCAATAGCCATTCTCTCATTTACTCTTTGCTGATTTATCACTTCACAATTGACACAATAGATTTTCCCATTAGTTTATTATTATTATTTATTATTGGCATTAGTGTTATCCTGAAAGAAAATGAAAATAGAGAGCTGACCTCATCTCAGCACAGCATATTATTTTCAGGAGTTTGGAAACGCTGTGCAGAATGGACAGTTTCCATTTCACCAATGCTCAGTCACTGGCATTTGTCTTTTGTATCCCAGAGCAATTGCATAACTCTAATATTGACCTTAACCAGAGCCCTTTGTTTCTCACCCTAACAGCCAAAAGCATTAAAAATGCGTGTTTACTTAATTTGTCCTGGCATGCAGTGTAATTACAAGCAGTTTGTTTTCTCTGTTGTAAAATATGGGCTAGAGAAGGAATAAAGTAATGTAGAAAATTAACATTGTGATGTACTGTATAGTGGAATAACACTAAAAACACTTAGCTGTGTTAGTACCGGAGGTGCTATTTGTGTTGTGTGCAAGAGCAATAAAGAATTAAATGCCTCTTTCTAAACTATATTTGCATGATTTTCAACTGCAGTAAAATTAATCTGTGCTGCCTAAAAGTACGAAGGAAAAAAAAAAAATCAAAGTGCGAATAGAACCAAGCAGCACTCATGCAGCTTTTAAAGTTGTACTTTTCTGTTTTGTGAATTCCAGCATGCTGTCTGTGATTCTTACAGAACTGGACCTGGCAAATACATTTAAAGATTCCTATGCTATGCCTAGCACTCACCAAATCTGTGCCTTTGGTGTGGTTATGGCCATGTTGACAGGACCTTCCTGATGCAACAGAAGGTCCGGACACGGCGGAGGCTAGTGTGGCAAGGCAAGGAGGTGTATTTTCCTCCTTTGTGTCTCCAGAGTAAATATTGCATCCAAATCCTGCATTGCTCCACATCTCTGCTAATTCCCTCTATCAAAGATTCACTTTGTCCCTCTCCCTCCTTTATAAATCTCCCCTTTCCTTTGCAAAGTACTAAGTGCTGTCATAATTACAAAAGTGCAAATATCAGTTAAAGCCATTAAAGTTAGGAGAGTATTACCTGTTTGTTTCAAAATAGCCAAGAGCAAAAACCTCCTTCTTTCTCATTTTTTTCTATTTTTTTATCTGCCTTCCCATTCATACTTTCTGTGCAAGAGTTTAGATAATGAAACAATATGAGTTCCATCTCCCACCATTTGTGCAGATCGGAAACATAAAACAATTAAAATAGCAGGGGAAAAAAGCATACCAAATCACTCCGTTGTGACTCTAAGAGGATTTTTTCCTCCCTTTTTTCCTCAATAAAGGTATTCCCCCAGTGAAATTTGTTTAAAAAATAGACCTCTGGGTGAAAGCAAACATTTCAGCCCTTTGTTGTTATTTCAAATTTTTTTTTCCTTTTTTTTTCTTTGTGGAGAACTGCCCCATAAAATGAAATACACTGCTTTCCTAGTGCGAGACAGCCAGTCTTTGTAGAAAGGGATGCGCGGTCTCCTTGTTCTGGCCTCTGTGCAAAAGAGTTTATCCACTTTGTCATCTGACTAATTTATATTTTTTAATAACAAGTTGGGATGAACCTGGAAGACACGGGAGCTTTTAACAGCAGTTGAGGAAGAAATCCAGCTTTAGCCTACTGCAGACTGGAGCTAGAAGAGTCATTAGATTAACCTCTCTTGACAGGTCAGGCTCAGCAAATATTCTTAAAAATAACTCTTCAAGTAATTTATGACCTTTGGGGAGCATAATCAATAGTGTTAAGAGGAGACGCAGCCAGACAGCACTTCCTGGTAGGAGAAAGTTTCTTGTCTTTGTAATGTTTGCATTCTGTCTGCTTGTACGCAATAAGACTGACTTGCCAGTGATATCATACCCCTTTTACTCCATCAGTTTTGGAGACATACATTTTTATTGTCAATTTACCGTCTCCTCTGCTATTTCATACAGTATCTAATTCCAACAAAAGCCTATGCACAAATGTGATTACAAAGTAAGGGGAAAATGCACAGTTCATTTTCTTCCACATTCCCTCTAACCTCTCTGGATCATTTGAGGGAAAATGGTCCTCTGCCCCAGGATGTTGTAATGCAAAGTCTTAAACATATACTTCATTTTAATGTACGATGAGCTACTCATAGTGCTTAATTAAGCACATTCTTACACCCCCCTAACATCATTGCATCAAGGAATTTTATGCTGTCTCTGGTGTTTGGGGTTTTTTTGTTTGTTTTTTTTTTTGTTTGTTTTTAAGATTGGATAAACTACGCAAGCTTTGGACATGCAAATGAAAATAATATTTCTGTATTTGTTAATCATTTGAATGCATTTTATCACTGGGGAGAGATTTCTTCTAGCTTTTTAGATGATAAAGAGCATTGCCCTGGCTATTCAAACATAGAACCATTCCTTCAGGGTTCAGTATTGAAGTCCCATTTTCTGAAACTGGACACCCTCAGGAGGATACATTGATTTCAGTGGGGCCTCACATTCGCTGCCTACATGCACATGCCCCAGCCCCATAGACCTGCCCGAGGCAGGGCTACTGCCCATCTTCCTCTGCAAGGACTCCTAGGGACAGAGGGAAGGGTACAGCGTGTCACATTGTTATGTGATACTGCACTCATTTTGACACCACTCAGAGAATTACTGGATGTTGGTTTTTCCAGTGTCCTTGGAATGGGAGAACAGTTTGGAAACTCAAAAGAATAAAAATAATTTAGAAAGAAAATCATTCACATTCCTGGTCTCTGGCAGAAGCTTTAATATGCGCTACTTCAGGTCAGCTTTGAGCATCTAATAGCTGAGAGAAGGTACCAGCTTTTCCCAAGCTATGGTGAAACTGAAAATTACTTTCCCCCCACCCCTGCCTTCCACCTACATTGTCAAGCTGGAGGGGAAACCTGGACAGTATCAGAAGTAACTACAGACCTCTGGAGGGCAGTAGTCAAGGGCTTGGGGACCCAGCTGATTTTCTTCTCAGTCCTGCTCGTGAGGGTAAAGTGTGTGATGCTATGGGGAGAAGAGGGGCCCAAAAAAGCTGGTTAATATTCAGAGATCATCTCTATGATGATCAAGAGCAGTCCATCTCGATGAGTAGGAAGTTAGACAAAAATGCCTGGCCATACTGAAACACAAAGAGGAAGGATGCAGAGGGTAGAGGTAAGATCGGTAACCTAGGAGGAATGCAGAGACACTGACCGAGCATCCAAAGATGAGGTTGGGAAAGCTATGGCCCAAATGGAATTGGGATGTCAAAGACAACAAGGACAACAAGGAGGGTTTCTGTAAATACATAGGTGACAAAAGGAAGGCTAGGGATAACGTGGGCTTGTTGCTCAAGATGGGGGACCTGATTACACAGGACATGGGAAAAACCTGAGGTACTGGATGTCACCTTTGCCTCAGTCTTTATTAGCATGACTGGCCTTCAGGAATCCCAGGTCCCAGGGAGCAAGGGGAAGGGCTGGAGCGAGGAAGGTGTATCCTTGGTGGAAGGGGATAAGGTCAGGGAACATTTAAACAAACCACATCCATACGTAAGTCTGTGGGTCCTGATGGGATGCACCCACGAGTGCCGAGGGAGCTGGCAGATGCCATTGTGAGGCCACTTTTGATAATCTTTGATTGCTCATGGTGGCTGGGAGAGGTGACTGAAGAGTGCAAGAATGCAAATATCACTCCTATTTTCAAGAAGGGCAAGGGGAACCCTGGTAACTACAGGCCTGTCAGCCTCACCGTGATCCCTGGGAAGGTGATGGAGCAGCTCATCCTGGGAACGATTTCCCGGCACATTAAGGACAAGAAAATAATCAGAAGCAGTCAGCATGGTTTCAGCAGCGGGAAGTCATGCTTGACCAACTTGATAAAATTCTACAGTGAAATGACTGGCCTGGTAGATGAGGGGAGAGCAGCAGACAATGCCTGTCTTCACTTCTGTAAGGTCTTTGACTGTCTCCCATAAGGGCCTCATAGAGAAAGTGTTGATGCAGGGGCTGGATGAGCAGACAGTGAGGTGGATTGGAAACTGGCTGCATGGCTGTGCCCAGAATGTGATGGTCAGTGGCACAAAGTCTAGCTGGAGGCCAGTAGCTAGCCGTGTGCCCTAAAGGTCAACACTGGGTCTTGTCCTGGTTAACATCTTCATTAATGATCTGGATGATGGGGCAGAGTGTACCCTTGGCAAGGTTGCAGATGACAGAAAACTGGAAGGAGTGGTGGACAGAGGTGAGAGGGTCATGCTGCCATCCAGAGGGACCTCAACAGGCTGCAGAGACGGGCTGGCAGGAACCTCAGGAAGTTGAAAAAGAGCAGAGTCCTGTACCTGGGAAGAACAACCATGTGCAACCATGAATATATGCTGGGGGTCACCCAGCTGGAAAGTGGTTCAGCAGAGATGGAGCTGGTGGTCCTGGTGGGCACAATGCTGGCCATGAGCCTTTGCCTCAAAGAAGGGTAATGGTATCCTGATCTGCATTAATGGGGAAACTGGTATTGTTTAGCCTAGAGACGAGAAGGCTTGAGGGGGAATCTTATTAATGTATATAAATACCTGAAGGGAGGGTGCAAAAGGATGGAGCCAAGCTCTTTTCAGTGGCCCTCAGTGACAGGACCAGAGGCAACAGGCACAGACTGAAACACAGGATTTTCCATCTGAACATTAGGAAACAATTATTTACTGTGAGGATGACTGAGCAGTGATGCAGGTTCCCCGGACAGGTTGTGGAGTCTCCATTCTTGGAGGTACTCAAAAGCCATCTGGACACGACCATGGACAACTTGCTCTAGGTGTCCCCAGGTTCAGCCCTAAGGGGGTTGAACAGGGTGACCTCCAGAGGTCCCTTCCAACTTCAACCATTCTGTGATTCTGCAGGACTGTGAACATGCAGCTCTTGGAAGCTTATCATGAGTGGAAGGAGTAAACACAGAGCCACGCTCCAGATCTCCTTCTCCTATCCTTTGTGGCATAAAAGCTCTGGTACTTTCTATGGAATGCGGTTGTTTTCCTCTATAAGCAGTGATGCTGGTAGCCTTACCCCAGCATTACCTGCTGACTTGGCTTTACCAGACTTCTGCCTGGGATTTTCTGGACAACTCTGTGCCTGTATGCTCTTTATAGTCAGACTGATGATCCCGAAAATCACCAGATCTATCCCACACACATTACCCAGGCAGTCAGCACGTTCACATTAAACCCACAGCACAGTTAGTGTGCTTGTGCCCGGAGGATGTCGCTGGGTTTGCAAGACCGAGGCTGTAGCTCAGTCAGAGGAATAGGTCTGTCTGGATGCCAGGAAATCCTGAAAAGATGCCACAGACCTATCAAATTTCCACTCATAAAATTTCTGAGGTGGAAAACTCCCAGGTTTTGAGAAACCATTTGTCTTTAATCAGTGATTTTTTTTTTAAAGTTGAACATAAACGATATGGCAGTATTTTCAACATATTGCCACTGCTTTATGATGAAACATGGAATCCTGTAAATAATGTAATGACTAAAAAGTATCAACAAAACACAGTTAATAAATACATAACTTTAAATTATGATCTCTGAGCTCTCCAAGAACTTGTTTCCCTATTTGTCACCATTATACAGTACATTAACGGTCAGCAAGGCTGAAAATTGATACCCCAAAAACCTGCAGCACACAACACAGCTTAAGATGCCCAGAAATACATATGTTTCAAGACTGAAATGGAATATTAGAATAAACTACTTTGGCTGTCTGAATAATAATGAATAAAACACCTCACCCAGTAATTCCTGTAATTCCACTAATGAAGAGCAGTTAATCCATGACTGAAACTTCTCTACCTTGAGTAGATTACAAAATTGATTTGCTCACTTTGAAGAAACAATGAGAAAACATATAAATTAAAAACTATTTTCAAAAGCTAGTTTTGCTTCCTACATTATGGTAAACTTTTGTAAAATTTTTTACCCTCAGATTAGTTTTCATTTTGTAGTTGCATTTAATGGAGTAAACCCAAATAATTTAGTTAATAATTTAATTTTTCATCTGTGGTCCATGTTACTTCTGGGAGGTCTTAAAAACTCAGCTTACACCAAGGATGCAACAGTTTTGGTTGGTTACTACTGCAGTGTATATGAGCTGGAGGAACCCACAGGCAACTAGAAGTAAACAAACTGGCACAGAAACGCTGTCTTGCTCCTTACATAATGATGTAGGGTGCAAGTAAGTATTACCCCTTGGGAGGGATCATAGATCTGTGTCACTGCTGTGACTCCAGTGTTAGACATATCATCATCCTAAATATATGGCAACAACAACAACAACAACAAAATAATCAGTGGCACCTACTGTCTTCTGTAGCCCCAGTAGCAACATTCTCTCCCTCGTTTTGATAAACTACAGGTCCAACATTTCAGTTGTATTCCAGTCCAAAGTAATTCCATGTGTGCAATTCCTGTTTTCTTTCATATTTGCAATACCAAATCCTAAAAACATTGACTCAGCAGGGGTGAAGTGAATATCATTACAGTTTGTTTTGCAGTTCTCTATAGTCTACAGACATAGTTTTTCCCCTGTTTTTGACACAAGATCCATCAGAGCTTTAGGCCTTCTTTGAATAAATTATCGTCTTTTACAGTCCATAGTCTACACCAGGTTATCATCTTTGTCTGACCGTATCATGTATTCATTGCATTGCACAACATTTGTCAGCTACAACACCGAGCAGTGTAGTAAAGGACGTCTTCTTTCTTTCAAGTAAAGCTGATTTCTAAGGGCAGCAAGTAACAGCTGTGGTTTCTAAAGCTGAGAAAACAGGAATGTATTCCACCTCTCTGTCTCTTATCAACACCCTTGCTCTTCCACATCTTCATGCATATGTAGGTGGATCTATGCAATTGCAAGTTCTTTTCCTGTGCTTGTAATTTCTCATGTTGAAATAGCAGCAGACCTTAGAAAATCAGAATACAATTAATCTGATACATTTTTAACGCCCACTTTGGCATCTCCAGCTACCAGGGCATTAACTTCTGAGGAAAAATCCTGCATGACCGCCTCCACCAAGGAGATTGGCTCCTGCTCTCATTCTGCACCATATTTCTAGTGTTCACGGGCAGTACTTTTCAATGCACATTTTCAAATAGATAATTGTGTTGATGCCATGCAAGTGTACACTTCTAAAATTCAGCACTGTCAAGTGGCTGCTCTTGAAATCAAACTTTTAAGCCAAACTGCATCTTTTTCCCTTCACGTGTTTTTGCCCAAATGGCGACCAAGCTTGTCTGCGAGACATGGCACGTCTCATGTCTCTCCACTGGCTGATTGACAGGAATGTTCCATGCCATCCCTGCAGACGAGCTGCTTCAGTAGTTGCTGGTGTTTTCTGTCAGGCCCAAACAAATTCAAACCAGACAGATCAGAAGTTTCTGGACCGCAGTGGTTGTGTTTACAAGAAGAGATAGCACTGCCTGATGAAAACCTGCACTGCTGGAGGTAAATGACCGCAGGTGGGCAGTGTGTGATGTTAGCCTAGAAGACGTAAATCTGAGCAATGCAATTAACTTGGGACAGCTTTTTCCCCCCATTTTTTTTCTATCTAGATTCTTGCTTTAGACGGAATATGGCATTTTGAAAAGAGGCACCAGTTAATGATACTTTTAACTCTTTTTTTTCCCGGATAATTTTCCCTTCCATATTCTTCCATTCACGGGGAAATCCTTTCAGCCTGTATTGAAATCAAACAGTTATTTGCACAAAGATTGACAATATTGAAACCATTTGATTTCAATGTCTTAATTTGAAAATAACCTGGAGGCACTTAATAGACTTACTTTTCTTGTAAACATTTGATTCACAGCTGCTAAAAAAGGTTGCATCGCATATGAAACTTGGGGCATCTGCTTTGTCATGTCAGAATGACAATTGAGTAGGATGCCAGGATGACATGGAATAACATGAAACAATCCATCCAGCTGCATGGGAATTGTTTAAGTGTTTCTCTTGTGTGCATAACAGTACCCATTGGAAGGAGAAAAATCTGTGCAGACCATGAAACAGATGTTACCTAATTCCCCTTCTCCTATGGATGCCCATAGGTGCAAAAAGCCTGTGGCTCTTCAGATTCTATAAGCACTTGTATGGCAGCATTTTCAAAAGCAGAAAAAGCTCTGCAATGACCAGCTGGAGTTTGCATTGTTCTCTTCTGAGAGCAAGTGGAAAATAGGGGCAGAGTTTATAGCTTTTCCTTTCTGCTTACAAATATATCTATGTTCTTTTACAATGCTCCCTTTGTAGGGACAGTAGTCTTTTCCATTTTTTGCTCATAAAAAAAAAAAAAATCTTTTCATTCCATAAATCAGTCTTGAAACATTTTCAGGTGCTACATCAATATATGGATAGTTTTTGTGCATGAGACCTTTATTAACTAAGGCTGAAGAAACAGGGCGAACAGTAAGCTGGAAATGCCTGGATTCCCTGAGAAGAATGGCTTCAGAGCTTTGAAGACTGATTTGAGCACCTGAGACAGCTTGAATTTGCTTCATGTCATTTGAGTAGATACCAAATGCTGTATAGAAACATGCTTTTCCAACATAACCCAGTTTTTGCAAGGTGGAAGAGACCATTCATGACATAGGTGTATAAATCCAGTCATTAACTAGTGAGAATTGCGTGTGCAAGTTGAAAGAACAGGATGGGAAATGTGTCAGTTAATGCCTGATGGCAAATTAATGTCATGCTTACATAGCATGAGCATTAAGCACCTTATGACAACTATGTTGGGACAAAGATTTGTCTTGGTCACTGCAGGTAAATTTTGGCTTAACCGAGCAGTTCTGTGACAGATGTACTGTCTGGTTGGTTGCCACTTTACACTCAGGATGTAGCTGGTTTTCAGAGAGCCTTTGTTGGGTGCCTAATGAAGATCTTTGGTACATTTTACATGTAAAAGAGCTGGGCACAAGGTTAAGTATCTCTTTTTTGTTTGCTCTATCATTTTACTAAAACTGTTTACAGGGGAATGGATACGCAAAAGCACATATAGTGTACACATATGACTGTAAAATGGGCTTGCAGTTGTCCTCTTAGCACCTGTTTTTCAAAGTACTCAGATCAATCACTTGACAACTTAGAGACAAGACAGTCCCTTTGAAGCAAAAAAAAATAAAAAAATAAATAAATTTAAAACCTTTCAAGTCATCCACAGCATGGAGGTACGCTGCAGACTAGTATTCAGGTGCTTAGGAGTATTAGGCATGTGAAGGGATTCATCCCTCAGCCACCTGATGAGGCACCGAAGAGGTGTCATCTAAACTTTAAGGGTGGGAAATGGAGACAACTGTGGTCTTAAATGACTTGCTTGGGGCTGCATTAGAACTGTGGCAGGACAAGGTGCTGAGCACTGTTTTCTCACAGCTGTCCTGTCTCAAGGACTGCTCTTCCACTTCTTGTCTTGATGATGGTTTTTGTTAGCTTTGCATGCCTAAATTAATGAGGAAAAAGCTGGGAGGCATCAGGAACTCCCTGGTTTTCTTCTTCAGAAAACATGGAACAGGCATAGTGAGCTGCTGTTCTTTTCATACAGATTCCAAGGTTTCTGTGCTGTTTGACAGCAGCTGACGGACGCAACACACGGTGCTGGTCTTAACTCCGGTTTAAATCAGGAAAAGAGAAAGGTTTTTTCCTTATATCTTCCATCCAGAATTATAGCATGGTCCAGTTGTAATGTGCTGATTTTTCCCAGAAGTATATTCTGGTATTTACTCACAGGTACTTTTTTCTCTCTTTGTCTAGCACACATGCAGATGGCACAGACTGATACATTTGTGCTGACCATCGACTGGCAAACCACTATTTCTGGTATGTTTGAAAACCATCTTTTTATGTAGCTCTTCCTCCGTTTGCTCAGTTCATTCCAAACCATCAGCTCTTCCAAAGCTGCCTGATCAGACAGATTCCTTTGTTACACATATATAGTTCTCATTACAGTGTCTGGGTTTATATTACAAGTCCTGAAGTGAATGTCTCAGGGTATTTTCTTTGTAACAAAGTAAATTATAATTGTATGTGACTTATCACAAGAGTGAGTTAGAGGGTTACAGGTAAGAATTAAGGTATACTTCCAGAGTTCAACAAGAAAGCTAGCATAACTCCTGCCTCAGTTACATCTGCCATTAATCTGAAATGATAGGCCAGAAAAAAACCCAAAAGAATGAACAAACCTGGAAGAGACCAGGTTCAGCCATTCTGTAATTCCTTCAACTTCAGTGGCATGTTCTACCATTACCCACAGACTAAAGATACTGGCAAAAATCCTTCTAAATTAGGATGCATACTTGTTAAACCCTGACTCTGAATACTGTGTGCACATCAAAAGCTTTCTGAACACTGAGATCACTTATTTATTTTTCTTCTTTCTGTTAATGTGATGCACTTATTTCTTAAAATGACATAGACACAAGAATCAGTGGGACCTTACAGAACCCCAGCAGGGCAAAATGCTTTGTATATGTTGAAGGATACTTTATTTTAACAAAAATATGAAAACATTTCTAATTGGAGCAATTTTACTTCATAGTCTATTAATAAAAATATTATAGACTCTCTTGTGTCTTTTATAGTGTCTTGTTAGATGTCCCAGGATTGATTTTTTTAATAGTCAATGCTTAATAGATTGCTTCTCTATTGAACTAATTTTTCCTTCTATTGCTGAACTGTAATAATTGCTCATTTAGGAAAAAAATCCATCATTTTGCCGTAAACTATTTTGGATTCACCGTATTCAACAAGCAGCATGGATTTAAAATGAGGATTACAGGCTGTCCAGGGAAGTGGTTGAGTCACTGTCCCCGGAGGTATTTAAAAGATGTATAGATGTGGCACTTAGAGACACGGTTTGGTGGTGGCCTTGGCAGTGTTAGGGTTACTGTCAGACTCAATCATCTTGAGGGTCTTTTCCAACCTAAATGATTCTATCATTCTACGATTACTGAAACTGATGGTATTATTGGACTGTAAATGTTAATATTAACACTGTGCAGAGATTTCCAGCCCAAAGTGATGTGCTAGAAATATGAAAATAAGTTTTCTGTAGAAGTACTACAGAACATCTATAGTAAAAGTGAAGTTTTTAGTTATCTGTAAAGTTGCAGAGGACATGAAGTGGTGAATATACCATTATTTTATAATGATCACCCCTCATTTTATAGAAATGGGAGTAGGTAAGGGCATGATCCAAAAAATTTACAACTCCACAAATGTCATCAGTGTGTTGTAGGAATGCTGCTACATTTATACCTCAGCCTTTTGTTCAGTAAAACACAAAATAATGTCAAAATGTCTTTATTGATCTCTGCCACTGAAATGCAGTTCTTTCTAGGTTTAACTGGAAAAAGTAGCTGCTAAGTGCTGCACAAATATAGGGTGGACAGAAATGTTATGATATCAATTTATAGAGAATTTTGGTCAAATGTTATCTAAAATTCGGCCAAAACAGAATGGTGGGCTAAGATTTCTTCTGGGTTTTGGTGTTTGTGATGCGTATGTCACAGTTAGCTGTGTATACATCCCTACAAGAGCTGGTATAATGCTATGCTGCTGAAAAGCAGGTGTTATGTTTTGCTTTTTTAGGGTTCTTTTTGTTTGTTTATTTGATTGTTTTCATCTTTTTTTAGCTGTACATGGCTTGGTTGGACTTTGTTTTTACATTTCAAGATATTTAGCATCTCTGGATGTGCACTATCTCTTCTGGATGCAGTAGTCACTTGTGAAAAGGCATAAAACCCATGCAGATTTTGTCCAAAGAAAAATATTTCTTGAACTAACTGGATTTCAAGATGCTTCCTTCTCCAGGTGATTTGCCAGGGTTAATCCACAGAATCCATGTGCACTTGAGTTCTTGCTTGCCCCAGGATGTTTGAAATAGCAGAAGTCTGATCTTCTGGTTAGCTGGTTCTTGTAAAATGGTATCAACGCCCAAATTTACAGCACAGATAACCACGAACAGTTGAGATGTATCTTAAATTATATGGAAAATACTGCAGGAGTAACCATAGCATAACGTTCTCAAACTGTGGGTTTGCTGAAGAGGGAATAGAAATACCTGCAAACCACTTTGGGAGTAAAATCTTCTGGCAAGGGCTCAGGTTTACATTTCAAGTTCACCTCAGAGAGACAACTTTCTCTTATTCATGCCATGGATGATAACTTCAGAATAGAGTTACAGGTTTTTTATGCTCCTGTAGATTTTTTTCCTGGACTTCTTAGATTCCTGCAGCTGCAAGGGTGAGCTGGTGTCTCTGTGTGTGTATCTCAGAACTAACTCCCGGTGTAGCCAGAAAATCTGAGTATCAGCTGTTTTTCTGCTGTGCTGTAGCCATCAGCAGATATAAACAATGTTTAAGGGAGGTATAACTCATTTAATGGTTCAGATTGAACGTAAGCAGTGTGAATGTCATTATTGCAGGCCATGGAGAAGTGAAGTTTTATGCCATTTCTAGGAGATGGATCAGAATAGAACTAAACCAGCAGACAAATCCTATAGCAGTCTGTAGCAGCAAAGTGGTATGAAGAGGCATAGACAAGTAGAAGGCATTTCTATAATTACTTATCAAAATACAATCTTGCTACAGAACAGCAGGATTTTATGAGCTACCTCACATAGTTTGTGTTCACTTCTGACCATACATTTACAGACTTGAGGGATGTAAGTGGAGATGCACATCTGAAAGAGGTGGGTCAATTCAATATGAGAGGTCTGCAGCATGACCAAAAAACATAGACTGGTGCAAGAACAGACACCTTTGAGCGTCTGAAAATATGACACATAATATGCATTACTGAAAATTTATTCAAAATATATTCTATCATTACTGAAGTTGGTGGAGAGACTGCTTGAGAAGGGAAAATGATATGAAATTAAAAATTTTAACTTAATGATTATGACTTCTAATTATACCATAAACCTAATACTTGATGTTTAAGGTTGTTTATGTTCTAATGGGGGTGGGGTGGGTGGGGGAGGGGAAGCCGAGAACATTAAAGTATGCTATATGAAAGGAAATACATAATTACATTTAGGAACTGGTATTTTTTTTCTTCAGGAAAAACTTTTCAAGCAGTTTCCCAAACTTTGTCAGGTAGCAAATGACTCCTAGCTCTCAAATGTCTTTTGTATTACTCTGCTCTCCTGATCAAACTTTTAACTGCTAACACAATAAAGGTAACCTCAGTGGCATAAAATTTCATGTAGTTCTGAAGTGCAGCTGTGGATCACTTACTATGGCTTTGCAATCATAATTTTAAATTAAAAAACTATTTTACATTTTCTACTGCATTCTTCAAGTTCTTTCAGTGAAACAGCCCACTGTTCATTTGTAGATACCTTCATCCTCACTTTACAGAAATATTTACTACATATGAAGAATTCTGAAAATTCTGGTCTACAGAATTTCAGCAGTACTATGGGAAGATGTCTGTCCAACTACATCAGGACCAAGACTTTACTATATCTAGATGCAAAATCCAGCAACTTTCCAAGCACTAAATATGCAAACAGCATTCAGAATAATTAAACTTGCTGTTATTTTAATTACTGTTTTATTACTGTATATCAATTATTCTACAGAAATAAAAAGTAAGCAAACAAACTGAAAATCACATTGAAAGGAAAATCACATGTCATGACCTCAGGCTCTCCCTGAGAAAAACTGATCCTTGAAGGAAAAAGTGGGTGCATCAGAATTTTCTCCATTACAAAATACGTTGAACCAGGGGAAAAGTTACACTTGCAACCAAAAGCAGAGGGAGCATATAGCTGACATTTCAGCATCCCAAGCAAAATTTCCCCCTAAACATTTGAAACTAACTACCAGTAGTGAAAAGGGAGATGAAAATCCATGATCAGCAACATTAGAAAGCTGATATCAAAACAGCACTCTAGACTTCCTTGAAAAGACCCATAGATCCTAGAACATCTAAGGAAATAATCTTTGTAGAGTCCTTTGCATTGTTCCTTGGCTATATAGGTCCTTGAGAATCCTGCTTCACTGTGTGACTGAGCTGCAAATGGACATCAGCACGCTGTTCTCTGTGCTAGGATCTTTTTTTGAGGAATTTTCAGTGACAAGAGTTAAAAACGAAATAATTGTTTTCTGTTCTTGATCAATGACTACAATACAAATGAAAGGGTAAATACTGTAAATTAAGAGCTATGTCAGTTGCTGAAGTATAAGAGATCAAATGAAAGAAGTAATATCAAATGTAACTCAGTAAGAAAAAACAAAATGCATCCTGTGAATGTAAACAGATATGATCGATCAATCATTTATGGTGCCGCTTGGTCTTCCTGAGGTTGTGGTTCTAGCAAGGTCAACAACTAGATCCAAGGGCCCTGGTTATGAATCCTAGGTATCCCTTTTCATTGCAGTACATCCAATGTGGATTGTAAAACATCTTGTTCTACCCATGTGTTTGATTTAGAAATGGGTAGGTCTATATGGAAGGTGGTCCCCACCACGTTGTTTTTTTATGGGATTCTCCACTGGGCACTGAGATGAGAAAAAATGCATCTAGATTTTACTCAGTTAGCATGCTACTGTTGGAAATCCTGTTTACATGATTTAATTTTGTAATCTTATTTTTATACCCCCTGCACACCTTAAAGTTTCTGCTTTGGATGAGAAGACAATATACACTTCCTTACTCAAGCAAAACTTGAACAGATTGTTTTCAGGTGGAGTTTTGCTGAAAAGAAGATGAATATATCTCAAATTGCAGCTTGAAGAATTGTAAAGAGCAGTGTGCTTTTTCAGCTTTGAATAACTTGTTACCAGTGTCTTTGAAATTGTCTGACTATCTGATAAGGTAGGCCTGTGGAAACCGGAATGGAATATTTACATTTAATTTGGAAATAACTTCCTATTTTGATTCCATGTGGTTTACTTTATTTTTCTTTTTGGTAGGGAAAAACATTAATACAATCAAACTTTTAGAGACTGTATTTTGAATATGGAATTGAAAAGAAACTTGAACACACTAAATCAATGCACTAACCATGTAAGCTGCCTGCACTCTCTTAATAAAATGTGACGGTTGAGTAAAAATGTCCAAAGAGTAAAGGAAGGATAAAGCTTGGAAAATAAAAAATTCTCCGTTCTTTTTCAGCTTTAGCCCAAGTTTCAAATTAAGAATAAGCTTAATTTGAGAAACTGTAGCCTGTCGTTGCCACAGAGCAGTTGTCCTTCAATAAGAAATCAAAGGTCATTAAAAAAAAAACTTAAATTGCCAGAAATAAAGAGAAGTTTTTCACAAAACGATGGAGGTTTTTTCCTGAAAAAAAGCCACTTCCTGGTACTTTATTTAAGAATGACTTTCCGGCCACTAGAAAGAACCAGGGTAAAATGATTACAGTGTCACACCAGATGCCATGAGGCATTGCCCTAACCCCCCCAGCCCTGTGTGCTCTGCAGCGCGGAGGAGGTGCGGGCGGCGCGGGGCACCGTGCGGAGCGCCCGGCGGGGCCAGCCCAGCACCACGGACAGCTCCGGCCGGGCCGGGCGGGGCGGGGCCGCTCCCTCGGGACCTCCCGGCACCGCGCCCCCGGCCACAGCGAGGGGTCACTGCCTCTCACCTCGCCACCGTGCAGCGCGAGTTTTCTGGTCAGTAGGGAACAAAAAGTGACTTCTGCCGTGTCAGGGTTTAATCTGTTTTTCAATAATTCATTACTCTCCGCTTTAAAAAACACACCGCTGCAAACAGCTTTCTGATATCTCAGTGTGTCCAATGTCAATCCTCAGTTCTTTGGCATCTGCCTATTCCTACACTGTGTCCTTCTTTTGATAACTATCGGGTGCTAGGTTCTCCCTCCTGTCCTGATAACCCTCCCGGCTGCTGTGCTCCCCACCTACCCAGATGCTGTGCTCCGCACCTACCCGGCTGCTGTGCTCCCCACCTACCCAGCTGCCGTGCTCCCCACCTACCCGGCTGCTGTGCTCCCCACCTACCCAGCTGCCGTGCTCCCCACCTACCCGGCTGCTGTGCTCCCCACCTACCCAGCTGCTGTGCTCCCCACATATCCCAGCAATAGGCTCCACATACACATACAATGCTCACAGACATTCACACACCCAGCTCTCCTTTGATGGCCATAAATATAAACTAACCCTGGCTGATTCTCCCAAAATGTATATTTGCTTCTTCCAGTCTCTCACTGCATTCCCGTCACCTCTTTGAAATATCCTATAAGTGATTATTTTAATTTTGTAGCTTGAAATACCACTATTACTGGTACCACATATTCGCTGCCCCGATGAGGTTGAGAACAAGCATCAAGCTGACTGACTTAATGGAAGCAGTGAAAAAACCCCAATGCATTTCAAAGTATGATGTTGCAAGAAATGAGGAAAACACTGTGTTGGATGTGGAAGGCCATTTCTAAACAGTTTCAGCTGTCCTAAAGTAGATTTTAAGAAACATCTGAACCTAGAATCAAACTGGTTAGTGAGCTTCATCTCAAGGTCTACTGCACGGTCTAATTGTGCCTTGAAGGCAGAATAACAGGTAGTGGGACAAGTGAGAGAGATAAACGGAGCTAAACTGTATTAAGAGAAGAAAAAGGAAATATTTTGCTCCACAGAATCGTTAAGACAGCTTGCTGAAACTCTGCAGAGGTTATCACCTTGTAACATCCAGCTTGCGCTTCAGGATGGGCTGGATGGAGACTAAAACCCTACATGCCAGTGTAGGGGGTATATCCCTATATCCTCTAGTCTGACATATATTCATAAGAGAACCAGGATCTCCTCTGCCAGCTCATGTTAAAGCCTAGTCCTTAGGGCAGTTCAAGTTCTGAATTCTTCCACACTAAAGAAGACAAGGACTTAAGTATTCAAATTCAGCCAAATATTTGAGCACATACATAGAAGTAGAACATGTGCTGTGTGGGATCAGGACCTACTCAGGATTGCACATTTTTATATTTACACATTGACGTAGTTTGAAGCACAATGTTCATCAGAAGAAGTGCAGATAGCACAGGATTTAACTGTGCCTTGTACCTGCATCCCACAGATGCTGGCAGGTGTGCTGCCCTGCTAGTAGTGGCAAACTGGGGCACGACAAACTCCAAGGGCCATGGTTTAGATCATGTTGAAGTGATCTTTGAAGGTAAAAACAGTGAGCACAATAAACCTTCTTTTCTTATAACAGATATATACACCTTCATTTTGGAAATAAACTGTAAAATAAATAAGCTATTTTACATAGGACATATTGTGTGGCAGACTTAGTTGTTTTTCCATATAGGAAAGGTTTACTTTGCAATTGAAATTTTAATTTCTTCCCAGGGATTAAATTCAATTTGATTTACTGTGTGACCACATCAGCTCAGTATTTCTTTTGGGATATAAATAGCTGTTACTTCATACAAACATTTAAAAAAAGACAGTACAGATACTTTAGAGGTATGTTAAAATGAAAGTTCACAAAGCAAGTAAATATAAAATAATAAAATCAAGTCCTTGTATGTCATGATTAATTATTCCTGACAAAAATTAATAACATTTTTCACCTTCTTCAACTGTCTACTGAGTTTCCCATCACAATCATGTGTATCATAAGCTGCAGTTGTTTTATGACTGATTTTTTAACCAACTTTAAAGTGAGAAGTGTTATAAATGCAAACATGTTGTCAGAGCTATAGCATGCCTGGAGGGAGGGTTGGTCCCTTCCTAGCTGAAGCACAGGAAGAACTTTATCAATTTAAAGAGGGAGAGGAAGGGTCAGGGAAAGTTTGGTTTTGTCCATATCAAATGTAATTGGTGGTAAGAGACTGAAGTCAGGTCGGAGGAAGCTGCTACAGAAAATGGGGACGTTGTTCCAGGTTAACATTGTTTTAAACTTTCACTAATAGTTCATTGAGAAGCTGAGCTCTGCCACCCTACATGCCAGGTGGATTCTTCAAAGCATGCTGGAGACACAAACACAGGGGTGTGACATTCATTTTGTAAAGAGAGAAATAATTCCGACTGAAGGACAATTTTTCAATCTTAGGGACCTACGATTTTTCATTCGTTCAGGTAGGATGCTGGAAGTGGCCGTGGATTTTAGATCAGTGATCTGTTCCTCCTGCAGTGCACCTGTGTGTAGAGGCTGGGGTATAAGCAGTGGTCTGTAAAGCCAGGTGGGACAGCCGGGGGGCAGGCCCCTCCGAACACTGCCTACGATCGGCAGAACGGCTCTCCTGAGGGCCAGTCGCACAGCCGGCGAAGGCAGCAGTGCGTGCTGCACCGTTTGAAGGGAGCTGGAGAACAGTCAGGTCTGGGAAAGGTCCCTTTGCAGATTGTTGTCCTGAACTTCTACAGCCCTGAGCACATATAGTCACAAGGAGGGTTGCCAGAAGGGTTCACCTAAAGAAATGGATGTTTCTGCTTCCAGACCATGGTCTGCTGGATTGTCCCTTAAAAACTGATGTCTGGTTATCTTCACAGGCAGCATTAAGTGTCAGCAGTGGTGGTCAGAAATCTTTAAAGGATATACCTACTTAACAATATGCATATACTGTGGGAGTGTGGCAGTTCACTCACCTCCTTGTCATTTGTAGGGTGTCTTACAAAAATAATCATGACTTTCCTAAATCCCAATAATAAGAAGAAACTTGACTAAGTTTGCAGTATGAATGTCAACAATATCAACTAGATTTTTAAATAAATCATTATTACATAGCAGTGTTAGCTGTCAGAACTCCCAGTGATCTGATATTCTCCTTTGTGATAGAACTTTTTAACTGAAAATGCTGAGGTGGTGCATGGTTTCACAGCACAGCTGTGGGGAATCACTGACCTGTGCTGCAATGCCAAGTACAGCTATTCCTGTCTCCAGACTCTGGGGAAAGGTGGATGGACTTCCTCTTCTATTACTTTCATGAAAAAAACCTACCTTCCAGATTCTTTCTCCCCATTTGTCTGTGTTATAAAAAAATCTTACAAAATTGCATCTCCTAATGACATTGTAAGCAAAGATGAAATGCAGAATGTTAAGTCCTAAAGTAAGGGCTCACTATCAAAAAGGCAAAACCAAACCTCAAACTCTCAGCTGTGTAGAAATCAAACATTGACAGCAGAAGCTCTTTTCAGTCTTTTTTTTTTTTTTTTTTTTACCAGCCTGTGTAAGTGGCAGTGATATTGAGGTACTCTCAGTAACATTTTTACCAAACGTTTTCATAGGCTTGACCTATTACAAACACTGAAATCAAAGGGATCCTTTGCTGCCTATTGAAATGGACATCTTATCAGGCTTTCTACATGGAAAATGTGAAAGTTTACCTTTATGCCTTTTCCCCCCTTTTTTGATATTCACTGAAAGTAATACTGTTTTTTTCTGTGCTTATAATTGTTTGTACTTTTCTAGATTGAATTTTAACTTTCCAGAAAGCACTATGTTAAATTAAACATCTATAGTAAAGTGGGCAAAGAAAATGAGGTAGGAAAAATGATCTGTACATAAAAAGAAAGAAAAACTAACTGATGTGTTCCCTTAATTGCATGCCTGTTTTGCTGAGACCTGCATTACAATCATTGAAGTCGGTAAGGCTGTGCTGGAGCCCTGAGCAAGCAGAGCGCAAAGCAGAGCGTGAGGGTCTCAGGGAATGCTGTTACCATGTGGTGGTGGGGTTACAGGCTTTGCTGATGGTGGTGGCGTGTGCAAGTAACAGGACTGGGAATTAAAATGTTCCCTTTCATAGCTGCAGTGTTTCATGGTTCCTGTTTGGATTATCTGTCTCTGTTTCGTCTGTGAAATTGTTGAGACTAATAAATAAAGAACACCGTATTTTTTTGGCTTCAGAACCAGCATATTGGATTGTTTGTAGATACCTTGTATGCAGTTATATATAGAAACTATCAAGAACTAAGCGCTCACTTCATAGATAAAGTAAGCAGATTCTGTCCAAATATCCGCTGTCTGCCAGGTCAGGAGAATTCTCCCTTTCAACAAATTTGATCAAGTCCAACAAGCTGTGAACAACCTTCACATGGGTTTTGCAGTTGATAAAAAGAAATTTGTACATGTGGCACAGAGTGAGGTGAAGGTATTTCTAGTAGCCTACCTGGTGGCAAGGCACTGACATGATGGCTTCAGGGAAGAATGCTGTTTCTCTCAGACATTTGTTGTCCTCTCTTCAAAACGTGTAAGAAAACAGCAACAAAAGTGAAGAAATAATCAACAGCATCAGCTGGGATAGCTGGATCCCAAAACTGCTGCCCTTATGTTGATAAGACGGTAAATGTAAATTTATTGTTGGCATTTAATTGTTATTTTAGCCCAGCCGAGCGAGCTGGCGGGGGGGTGGGGGGTGGGGGGGCGCTGCATCCCCTGCAGAGCATCCAGTAAGAGTGGGAATGTTTGGTAGTAGTCAAAGAGTCGGTAGCAGCTACCAGTTATGGTGGTCTAAGACAGACCCAGACACAAGATAATAGAGTCATCTTCTTAATGCAGTCTCTGGAGTTGAGTTCTCATGTCTGCGTTACCCAAACACTGCACTGAGCCCTTTGGAAACTTTACATCCAGAAAGTCCTGTTGGCATGGTTTTAGTAAAGCCAAATAGGTTTGAGTCTTTTTCACGGAAGTGAAAAATGGCATGCTGAAGGCAATTTTTTGTTTGGATTTGAGATCAAAACAGGAGCCTCAGTGCAGCTGTGCCATGATGCCCACCTTCTGGCTGCAGGCAGGCACCGTGCTGCCCCCTCGGCCCCCGGGACCACGGTGCTGGGCTGTGCCGGCTCAGCAGCTCCTCGCTGGAAGGCCACTGCCTACAAACAGGACCTGGACACGCTGCCTTCACACTCTGGCAGTGCCTAGGGCCTGAGACAGGTCACTAGGGACTGCTGTGGACAGGTAGGCATAAGTCAGAACAGCCCTAAGGCTGAGCCCTGGTGATAATATCAGGGTGCCTAATGGTATTATGGAGTCACAGTGGTTCTCCTTACCTTCAGATTCTGTGCCCATATGGTGCTGTGGTTTGGATTTATGACTAAAAGACCATTTTGGCAGTTGCTGAAGATTTCCTGAATAGTGCTGAAGTTTTCTATTATCTTTTTTCCCCCTCCTCTCTTTTTCCCCATGCTGCCTCCCACAGTGAGTAGGCTGGGAATGGGCAAGAGGTTGGGAGGGGACACAACCGAGACAGATGACCCAAATGGTTCAAAGGGATATGCCAGACCATATAGTGTCATGTTTGGCAATAAAAACTGGGTGAAAGCAGGAGGAAGAGGGGATATTTGAAGTCATGTCTTGATGAAGCCCTGCTTCCCAGGAAGTGGCTACACACTTTCCTGACAGTGAGAAGCAGTGAATGAACTCCTTATTTTGCTTGGCTCATGTGTGCAGCTTTGCCTCATGTATTAAACTTTTATCTCAACCCATGAGTTTTCTTGATTTTGCCTTTCGGATTCTCTCCCACACCCCACCAGGGGCAGGGAGTGAGCAAGCAGCTGGGTGGGGGCTTGGCTGATGGCTGGAGTCAAACCAACACAAGACCTCAGATCAACTGAATTTCTGAAGACAGCCTGAAGTTTTGGATGAAAATAAACAAAAAAAACCCATGAAGCCAAGCTATCTGAATCTGGCATGATCTCGTCTCTAGGTAATACAATATTGCACAGAATATGGTGGCTGGAGACAAGCCTGGCCCATTGTCAGAGAGCTGTAAAACTCACCAAACTCCCTGATTTTTGATCTTTGTATTTGAAGATTTCAAGTGAGACTTGAGGCACACTCCTTTTGCTTATAATCTATCCATAAGATCTGACCAGAAATGAAATCAGTCAAGACTTCTGCCTTAAATACCTGCAGTGGCTGGTTCACGTGGCCTACATCATGTAACGAAAACAGAAGCATTTTTAAACAATGGGTTCTGCCAAGTTCATTCACTTACACGTACCTCTCTGTTGGAACATTTTTTAACTGAATGGGAAGAATTGTGCCTTATTAACTCAGGCTTGATTTTGGGGAGCTGCTGGGAAGTACTACCACAGGAGGAGTTTGTCTACGAGGTCAGCCTGGGGAAGAACATGAGCCATGGAGCCACATGAAAGGAGAAGAGGGCTTTCTGTGGGCTGCTGAGCCTTAGAAGGGTTAGCCAGAACACCTGAACAGTGCTATGTTTATCTCACCTCTGTGTCAACTTTTCATGCTACCAGTTAGGCATCTATTTCTGGTGCTCAGACCTATCTGTAGTGGAAAGAATGGCATAGCCGTAAATTAATTTCTGCCCTTCCCCTCTGGGATGACTAGTGAGCTAAGAGTTGAGAAACACAAAAGCAAAGATTTCTAATGGAGGAGCAAAGAGAACTCTTCAAACTCCTTTGAAAATTGCATCATAATTCCATGTATATACAGTCACTTTATAATAACATTTCATACAATCTGTAACTTTGGAAACAAAGGAGATTTAGGCAAAGCCATTACCATTAAAACACAGATTCTTGCTTTTTTTCGGTAAAATCATCAAATACAAAAGCAAATCTATGTGTACAGTTTTGACACAAAGCAAGTGCATTCCAAATGTGCTTGCTCCAGTCCTATCTCAGCTGAGCTCTGTGGTGTGTATGGCCCTCCACCAGGATCTCTCACAACCCTGCACAATGTTTTATCTTTACAAAGAGATTATATTGTAATCACAAAATATGCTTATAGACCATCTTGGCAAAACAAACATACCCCCTGGTGGTACGTAATATTGCCCAGCTTTAGGGGACTGTGATAAAGGAATATACATACTGCATATTTTCTTGCTGACCACATCATAACGTTTACCAAGTACATCTGGCTTCTGTCAACCCTTGGAAAACAGCAGCCTAGAAGGTTGCCTGTGATTGCAACAGGGGCCGTGAAAACCAACTTGGGGGAAAGTTAAGAGAAAAACAGCAGGCCAGTTTCCACGTTTTCAGCATGAGGCTGCTACCTTGCAGCCACACCGGTGATTCATTAGTTCTGCTAATGCTTTCAAGACTACAAGGGCAAGCAAGAGCCCCCAGTGCACTGGGGCTGCCATCAGCATGGCTTGGGCAGCAGTGGCACTTACCCACCTGCCTACCTTCTCTTCCAGAAGTTCTCAATGTCTGAAAGGCTAGCAGAGAAAAATGTCTGGGATTAACAGAAATCGGTGAGCAACACCTAACTTCTCATCATCCCAGCGATTTCTGTTCAGATTGGAAACAAACTGGCTTCTTGTTGGCAAAGTTTAAAGAAAGCAGGCAAGTAGTTATAAGCTGAAGAGGAAAATCAGTGGGTGATGTTTCAGTGAGCAGCTCACCGGAGCTCTGCCCTTCACTGACACCTGTAATTATCAAGGCGTATTTTGCTACTGGAATGTCAGGTGTCACTGGCAGAACCTGAACCCGTGAATAGACTGAAGAGCTCTCCATGCATTTTGATTCCTTTCACCTGGTCTACTCTGCTGTGTTATTATTTCATGGATTCTTTTCTTCTTCAGTACTTAGAAAAACACATGGAGCAAGTTAAACCCTGTGTAGCTCTGTAAAAGTCTATCATTTAATGCTTGATTTGAAGTTGTACGAGAGGTATTTGAGGAGTATGAACACTTTCAGAGAATACTTGTTTAATTTACCTTATCCTGGTTAACACAAAAGCATATAGGAAATACCCAGAGTTTCAGTATCACACTGGGTGACACAAGGGGACCTTCATTTAGCTGTTTTCTGCTGTGCTGGGCAAGAGGATGGAGTCTGTGATGAAAGTAACTCAAAATGTTGAAGGAGATGATTATAATATAATGTAAGTCAGAGTGACTTCTGTTATCTTCCTAGAAGTCAAAGACATCTGAGTTCTTGATTATCAATTCATGGTCAGCAAGAGAATCCCATTTAGCTGGTCTTTTATTTTTTGTTTTCATTTTTTGTCCTCAAAGAGGCAAGTTTGCAGTATTGCTATTCTATGCACAACAGACGTAGCCAGTGCACTAGCCAGAAACGGAAGCATATAGCCACTCCAGCAGATTACAGAGAGGCTGGAACAATTAGCCCAAATGCTGTGCCACACTAAGACATACATCAGCACATGTTTAATGACCTGGCATCTGCAGAAGGATCTGACAGCATCCCACCCCAAGTAGAATTAGTCTGAGTACCTCTAGTGCTGCAGTACAAATGTTGGCTATGAGGAGCTTACGCATTTGTAGAATTTACAGTCGCGCAAAGTATTGCCTGTGCTCTGGCCACTATGCTTTAGTCAAGAAACAATGAAAAAAACACTCTTCAAACCCCATATAATTTGCTGGTATCGAGCTTTTACGTGAACTTTAAGTAAGGCTTGCCAAAGACTAATAATGCTGAGACTCCTATTCCTCTATCCTTCATATACCCATATTTTGCTCCAGCAAACTCCACCTTTAGTGTCTTCTTAGTGTGAAGTATTCTTAGTGGTGAAATGTCCAATACACCTTTGTCATCCCACTTCTATGCCTTCTGGCACTGTGATTTTCTTTTTCTGTCTTTTTCTTTTGGTATTGTAGTGAAATTTACACCAGGAGCTTAAACTTCTTAGACAGATTCCTCTGCAAGCCCTTCTCTAGTTCTGAAAAAGAGCAGAAATGTATTGGGACAGTTTTAAATGTTGTATCAAACCATGCAAAGCTAACAATTCCAGGCAGCTCTGAGGGCACCGCTTTCACCCATGGAGCAGGTTTTCCTGACCCCTTTGGCATAGTCCAGGAGAAAGCCTGAAACCCAGAGCCAGCTGGCATGTTCTGCTTGCTCTTTGAGCAATCCCTGCTCCAATCTGTTGGAGCTGGTAGATCAGACTGGCAAATGACAAGGTCAGATAAAAATAAGAAAAACTTACTGTCCCATTGTGATGCTGAAGCATTTCAGAGTCCTTTAAGATCAAACACTTCGACCTCAGTTCTGCTTCCTTCCCCCAGGTCTGCCAGATGCACACAGTCCTCTCCTACCTGGCGCCTCCCAGTGTGAGCAAGGGGCAGGTTACAGGACGTGGTGACCATGGTTGTGGACCTCAAGGATGCCTCTATACCCATTCTATGTCTTCCCTTCCCTTCTTTCCTTGGGCTGCCAGCATGGGTGGCAGCTCGTACCACATGTGAGACAGGTTCTCCGGGAGCCATGGGGAAACAACACTGGACCAGCTGCTTCTCAGCGTGTTTCCAGCCCCCAGCCATCACCAGTGTCCATGGAAAAGACTCCACCTGTCCAAGTCACCACCCTCTTCTACTGTACCTCTTCCTGCAAGTGACGGATGCAGTTTTCTGTGATGGATTGAGATATTTCCAACTATACGCCATCATTTCATGTTTTTCAAAGCATTAACAGGGAAAACCAATGAAATAATTCATTTGCATAATAAATGTAACACTTTTTAATGAAAAACTTACAGGGCATACACAATAACCTGTTCCTAAAATGAAATAACGCTGTTCTTTTAAATTCCCTTTCTTAGCCAAGGCATAACAGGGGTTGGTGCACAGTATAGACTAATTGCCTACATAATTTCATTTTATGAAACAAAGCACTTTAAAAAAATTATAGGGTTATATAAAAGCATGTGAAACCACTAAGTCAGCTTTGTTTTTCAGCCTCATTCAATAGTGGCAGTGGTTTAGATGTGATGTGAACTGTAAACATTTTCTTGGGGGGAAAATTATGACAAAACTTTCTGTTTGGATACCCGCCTGTGTACTGATGATATATCCCCTTGTCCTATTACCATATTTGCTTTCAGGTTTTTTGCCCCTCTTTCTCTGCAAGAGGAATTGTTTTGTCCTCCCAGCCCCACTCAGCAAGCGACGTCCCTCCCCTTCCCTGGCTTGGTGTCTCTCATCCTTGAACCCGTGTTGAGCCAATCATTTTTCTGGCAGTGAAGAGATGAGAGAGCTCCTTCCGTGCTTTGTTAGGGTCATGAGCCAGAACAGCCGCAGGAGTGCTGTGTGTATTGCTTCGCCGGGATCCTCTCTCAAATCCTTGGTGTCAGTAGCGCTAGGCTACAAGGCCAGCCCATAAAAGAAGTTTTACTACTGGTTGAGCAGTAATGTCTTTTTTTTTCTTTTTTTTTTTTTTAATTTTTTTTCTTTCCCTTCCTGTTTTGCTGTCCCTCAAAATAAACAGCAGGAGGGGAAAAAGTAGACAGCAGGAGGCAAAAATACAGCGCAAGCTGCTGTTGCTGGGCTGTAACCCTATCTGGATTACTCTGCGCCAAAAATACATATCAGGCACTGAGGGTGAGTGGTGGCAGGTTTAATGTGATGAGACTGTGATGACTTCGGACCCCCTATAAAATGCACAAAGCAGAAGTCATGGTGGATATATAACCTTTTTGTTGGAAAAAGAGAGCATTTCCTCAGAAGCCGAGACACCTGGGGGGGGAACAGATCGCAAAGGCCTAGATTTAGCTTCAAGATCTTAGCTCTTACAGTGCTCCTCTCCAGATAGCACAGAAATAGATTTATTACGGATATTTGCCCAACATGTTAGGGTGCTCTCCCTTAATTAAAAGCACAGCCAACCCCTGATAGCATCATATTGCTGGGACAAAACAAAATGATATTATCCACTCCGGCTCTTATCCCGGCTGCTGGGTACGTAAAGTGGATTAAGAGGGGGAAGGGCAATTTTGAAAAATTGTGGTACAATAGCAAGCCTGTGATCTCACCTGATTGAATCTTATCTTAACGTCAGTGGTGCTCTTTCTTTTTTCTTCCTTCCTCTCCCTCTTTTTTTTTTTTTTAAGATACACTAAACCAACAAGAAAAAAACATCCCACCACAGCTCTTATTGCAATTTTTTTTACCCATCACAACATACAGATTCAAAAGTTGTGACCTGAGAGGCAGCTGACACTGGAATCTAGAAGTTGCTAGGGTTATGCTTAGTGTAAAATCAAGGAAAAAAAGCCCAAATGCAGAAAACCCGATTATCATAACACGTTGCACAGTGAGAGGTAGATCTCACTTAATATAAAATCAATTCACCTAAATTTCTTTGTAGTGTGAGCTGTTTCTGAGATGGTCATGAAGCTTTAGCGTGAGATGCACAGAGCTCGCTTGCTGTGTGTGTGCACACGATGAGGGACCTGCCTGCCGCAGGTGCCACTCTCAAGATGGCTAATTCTATAATGCACGTATATTTTACTTACACACATTTTGAAAAGTTTTTGGTTTTAATGTGTATTATTAAAATTGTGGTTCGTAATGCTAGAGCCAATTTCTTGTGCTCGTGGTGCAGCTCACTGTGCTGCAAATGTCACCAGCGAGCCATTTGTTAGGGCTGCACTGCATGCCGGTTAATCTGTTTACTTATGCAATGGTGGAAATGTGACCTGGCTATTGTGGTGATTAACAGAGTCAAATATCCTCACATTAACTAGTGAGCTGGGCAATCAGGCTGGATTATTGTTACATTCAATTTAAATTACAGTGGCATGACAGGTCCTGAGGTATTTAGTAACGGATTTCACAGCACAGATATGCTTCATGTGTAATGAATAAACTCTGGAGAGCAACAAAAGGAAAAAAAATAAAATAAAAAGGTATTTTATGATCATTGTGAAAAATTTATGGAGTGTAGCTGGCATGAAATTCTATAAAATGAACTGGCTCCAACCAGTCCAACAACAAAGCACGCACTTTTCTTCCTGCTGCTTATGAATTATTATTGCCTAGTCCTCCTATGTTTACTCATTAGCATTGAACCCTTTGCAAAACTGTGATTCAAAATTGAATTCTTCTTAATTGAAAATACCCCCAGTATGCTGGGAGAAGAAATGAAGGGGGAAAATGGCAGCAGCACCACAATAGGCCAGTTAGCTCTGTGATAGTCAGAGGGGGGGGCTGCTCTGAACTTGAATGTTATTCAGAATTCACAGCCGGACTATACGAAGGAAAAAGCAGGTTTCTTTCAGGTTGTTCTGCACACTGACATACATATAATTTAAATATTTAGCCACCGGTGTGCTGCTGCAGCGCGTTAGCCCACTAGCACCATAGTGCATTAATCCTGTTCTCTGTACTACTTGCTGACTTTGACCTGTTTTATGCTCTGTGACTGAATAACACATAGCACTTTGCTTGGGGAAAAAAACCCCACAACCCCTAAACAAAACACACTATGATCTCAACACACATTGGTTTCAATTAACTTTTAACCATTTGATTACACTAATTCTAGGCTGTTAGTTAGCTATTGCAGAGCTGGCTGTATCGATTTTGAACAGAATAGGCTGAAGCAGAAAACAAAGCATGTGAAGACTGAATTTTCACAAAATAACCTCCCTTCTTTCCATTTGCTTCATTGCTTACCTACAAATATTTTTGCAGATGCTGTTTTGATACTTATTTTTGTAACAAAAAAGGGCCTGACGATGTCAAGCAATAATAAACATCAGGAATTCACCTGGTATGTTTTAGCATTTATTGAAGCTTAATAAAGTGATGCTACGGTATGGAAATGTTGAAAAATGGCTTATATTAAAAGCTACAGAAAACTGCAAATAACAAGTGTCAGTGCTGAAAAGATCCTGGTCAGTGAGGGGCTCGTGCGCTGCTTGGTGGCCCTGGCTGGGGAAGAACTAATGGAACCTTGCCTGGGAACCTTGGTTTTGTGATCTCGCGTGTACCAAACATTTAAAATGTTGTATAGGAGAACTGAGAGTACAACGAGGTTTCATTTAATTGCAAACTAATGTGAAACCTTTACAATCAGGGGTTGTTCTACAAAAGAGAACCAGAGCGGAGAATGACACCTGTGCTGTGGCTTTCAAAGGAAGCTCACCCTGGAGCTTGCACTGGCAGAAGAAAAATAGCAGGTTTTATGATCCACCCTTTAACCTCAAGGTAAAGAGTTCCATTCCACCCTGGGCAGGATCACCAACAGTACTCTGAATCCAGTTCTCTGAGCATCACTGTGAGCTCACCTTTGCACCTCCTGGGTGCTCTCCTGGTTGAAGACCTTGTCCAGGTGTGAGATATAAAAAGCAGAACCATGAGGAGAAGACATGCACCCTCAAGCCCATCTACGTTGATGATTAAGAAAAAGTTATTCCTTGCAATAAACTTGTAAGAAAAGGTACATTTGATATATAATAATGCAATTCCTTATTCTGCAGTATACTTGTAAAGTATTTGTGGTAAAAGTTTTCAAGGAGAATACCCTAATCTCTGGAATGTGTAACCACTGGCCCAGTGATTCCTGCAGTGCTCTGAGCTCCCGCTAAACTGCAGAGCAACCCCAGTGCTACAGACACCTCTTGCGCTGTGATCTGCTTTGTATGTCCCTTTGCACATCCCTTTTGAAATACGCAGCTTTCTCCGCTGTCAGTGCAATATCAGTGTCTAAATTGAGGGAAGTTGTTTTAGAGTTGCAGCTCTAAAATCCTCTGTTCTGCCAGAAGAGCTCTTTTGCTGCAGTCATGTGCAGCTCCCCATCTGGCACGATGCAGCTGCTGAGCTTTCTGCTACTGGGTCCTGTATGAAACTCAGCACCTGTTAAAGGGTTTTCACGTGGACAAACGTGTATCTTAAAAACAGTTATTCAGAAGAAGTCAGCATGCTATGGGCCACTGAAATTTTACACTTCATCAACCTTAGTGTTGTAGCTACTGCTGTAAAACATTCTCCTCCGATTAGAATTTCCCACGTGATGGCATTTTTCTAAAAGATGCTCATATGCTGCCCACTCCTCTCAAACCAGTTTGTCACAGCACACTGACTGGCCTGAAGAGAGGGCAGCGCGAATCTTTGCCACACAAAGCTAAGTCCAGCCCTCAGCCCAGCCTGCTTATGTAGACAGGGATAAGAATGGGTCATTTTCTCATTTCACCCTTAGGCAGTCACCGCTGCTGGAGACTTTTAACATCCTCCCTCCCTATAACTGTCACATGAGATGAAGTGGGAAGATACAGGACGATATGGTTCTCCTACCAATCAATAGCCTCAAAACTATGTGCAAAAGTCATCTGACCAGAGAGTCACTGCTGTGTAGGAGGTATGGATGGAGTGCCAAATAGCAGATGCTTATTGAAGATTCTAATGATTTTAGCTGGAGAATGGATCCCCAGGTCCCTTAATTCTGCAGACTCTTCTTTTAGAAAATAGCAATAAATAAATCTGATGCTTTCCCTCTGTTCAAACTTATCTTTAGGGCTTTTCTGCCTCCCCATGACAGAAAATGATATCGTTCCACTATTCAAAACAAGAACATTATCCATTATCTGCCCTCCTGTGTCCAGGACATACTCGCTCAACCCAAAACTATCCTGTCACATCAGTAAAGTTAGTAACCTCAGGTGACCAAAGCATTAATACTTTATCCATCCAAGCCGGCTGTGTATCACATCCACTGCCTATAGAAGGCAATATAAAGTGGTTTGTGTAAGAGGCAGGAAACCTGCAAGCATGACATAGTGATACCCTAATCTAAATTATGCACAAAACATTTGTGATGCAGAAATGTATTTGTGCCCCCTATTTTATATGACTCCTCTGCACTAACTGGCAACAGTCTTCCAAAAGGGAGCTACACAGAGTCTACAGCAGTCTGCTCATTTAGAGCCCAATGACTCACTTGGTTGACTGAGATAGTTGCTGAGATTGCATAAAGATAGACGGTTAAAGAAAATGATGGAAGTAAATTTTCAATGAAAACATAACCTTTTCCGTCTTGCTATAAATTCTGTCCAGAGCATAAATCAGTATCAGTTACATGCATTAAAACACGAGCTCCCCAATTGGGAACACAATGCTCTCCCCCCTGCACATTTTAAAGGACATGGCACTATGTAGAGAGAGCAATAATTTCCTGAAGATTCATGAGCAAGGTAATTTGACATACCTGGTGCTGCCCAAGTTTAAGTTACTATAAATAAAAGAAAAAGAGTTTGTCTGCGCTGCTGTGTGTGTGGTGCCGAGGCATTTGGAAGAGTCAGATGCTGTGGGCTTCTAGTTCATACGCTCTGAAGCATCACATTTCACTGGGATGCTTGGCAACAGAAAAGTTTGCAAATGTTGTACAGTATTTGGAAAGAGCCTGGAGTCACTGCAAACATTTGAGAAGGTGACAGTAATGTCTTTAAAGGACTTCTTGTCTTAGCAAGGGTATTTCTTATCATTTATATAGTAAAACCATTCTTTGGATGTCAGCAGAATGGACTGACTGTTGGCTGAAGACTGACTTTGAGGACCGCTTTGGTTTGGACTAGATCCAATCTAGTCCATGGGAGGAGGAGTGGGGAAGGGGGAGGGGGAATTGCACCAGGTTGCTTAATTAATCCGGATGCTTTGCTCATTATACCTTGAACTTCCTCAGAGGACAGGAACAAACTAGCTGGCTCAGAGTAAAATGAGCATAACATCAACAAAAAGCAAAAGAGGGGGTGGGGAGCGGAATTATTTAGAGTGATGAGCCTGTATCTGAACAAGCGAAAATGTAAGGCAAAATCTTAGGAGTGTGTGAACTGTCAAAAGTAGGCAAGCAAGCAGGTGCAAAGATCTGCACATGTGTATGTGTAGAGACATACACTATGACCCTGCCTAAATGCAGTGATGGATGAAACAGAACCCTTTACTGCTGCTTTCTGCCCTGGGAAGCAGATGAGGCAATACTCAGACAGTGTCTCAATGGTACAGGCTGCAACTACATCCCAAGTGGCTATGCCCATTCTCCTAAGAAAGAATGGGGCTGCTGGACAGACAAAGTTATCCTTTTTTCTACTTACCTGAGAGGGAAAGCCTCCTTGGGAAAGCCTGCTTCAAGCCACCCAATGTGCCACAGAACCTAGGAGGTGACTGACACAAAACCTCTAAGGTCAGCAATCTGGCAATCCACTCTCCAGGGCCAAGAGCTTTGTTTGGGGGTGATGAGTGATTTTGTGTTAAAACAGGAGAGATGAGATGAGAGCTGCAAAAAGGAGATTCATGGAATGTGCACACACCTGCATGAGTAATTCCCATGTATTTAAGTTATCTGGCTATCAACAAGCAAAGCCCAGGAGTCTTTTCTCTGACTTCTGTTAGTGGAAGGGCAATTCAGCTCTGGAAAGCCAAGGTCATCCTAGCTAGAGCTGCACTCTTTCAGGAGCCTGATGTCAAATGTACACAGATAACAGGGGATACCGGTACCTGGGCCACCGACAACCAGAAATCCCCATGGTTTCTAAACCCAGCTAATTAAAGTAGCATCACAGTAGAGGGATTCTGCAGTGAGTCATCATGGCCACTTATAAAAGTCCTCATCATGACACGGTACTTCCAAGAGCAAGAGAACACACGAAGAAGCAGCACACATTGCCCTTTACCTAAAAACAGCCAGTCCAGATTAGGCACAAAGCAGACAATGAAGCACCATCCCCTAAAACTGCCTGGGTCTTCCCATCTCTGTGCTAGACTGGCAGTGGTGAGAGGTAGCAACCCTACACCAGGGTACCCTGGGGAAAAAAAGAAGGAAAGTAAACTTCTAGTGCATATATCTAATTTCAAAATAAGTTTAACTTTTCAAAAAGGTACAAAAATTAGTCTGTTACCTCACTTTGCACTCTTACTCTGAAAATACACACCTAGAAGACTGTTAAAAACCATACAGCTTCAGACTACACCATTCCTTTCATGGCAATTCATGATGGGAAAGTGTGGATATCCCACCAGCAGCTATAAAACATGTATTTCAGGGTCGAAAATATCAGCGGATTTAGGAGGATTTGAAGTCTCTTAGTTCCTGTCATTCTCTGCTGATTGCTGCCAAAGATCTAACGAATATGAGTGGAAAATACAGTGTGGGGTAAATGGGGGCAGAGCAAACGAAACCTTCTCTGTTGCAGTATCCTCCTTGGTGCAGTACATCTTGCACTTATGTGGAAAACCTAAAATAACTGGTATGATGAGATTTTTTGGCCAGCAAATGAGGATAACAAAAGGATTGTGTGTGTGTGATGCCTTCCAGCCATTTCTTTCTCTGGGGCTGTGTGGGTTTCAGACAGGCAGATGCCAACCACTGGCACAGCAAAAGGGATGGAAGAAGAATAGTGCCCCTTTCGCACAGGCTGCCCATGTAAGCATCCTACCCTCTGCCTCTACAGTTGAAAACTTTTTTGCTCACAGTTACTTTTTGCTAGCTTGCTTTTTGTGTTCCACATTTCCTCAACAACACAGTACTGATAATGTATTATTATAACATATCGGTACGATACAGCTGGTTTCTCCACTGCAGTCAGATTCTGCCCATTTGGCTCTGTGGATTTTCCCTTGCAGCCTGCACCAAAGCCTTCACGCTGCTATCTTATTTGAATAACAAAGCCACTGAAAAACATGACACCTGGAGCAGTAGGAAACTAAGTCATGATCATTCCTCTTCAAGGCTGGCAATTATTGTCAATCCCCTTAAAATTTGCAAATAAGGTTCTCTAACAATATTTGTGTAACTGCAAATTCAGTAGGATCAGTTTTGATCATACACTGGTGTAAATCCATTGACTCGAGCAGAATTGGTCCTGATTTACAGTGAGGAGAGCCAAGACAACCATTCCTTTTTTCCTTTTTCTTCCTTTCTTACTTTCCCCCCCCCTGCTGTAAACATTGATCTTACCTGGAGTGTAGAACCATGAATTTTCCTCTACCTGCTCCAGGCTTGGTTGATTTTACTATTTACACAACAAAGTAGCTTTTAAAGTTATGAATAGTGTCTCCTCCTGCAGTAACCCACTTTTCATTTTCACTATAAGTAGCACATAATTTGATAGCAACCCACCCAGTGGGCTGGGTAGCAGAAGACACGTTCCCCCCGGCCACCTGCTGCGCCCCAGGAACACCCGCTGTCCCCCCGGAGCGAGAGCCACCGCTGGCGGCTGCGGTACACGGGAGCTCAGGTGCTTCAGTGCAATGCAGAGACGGGGGACGGGGGGACGGGACGGGACGGACGGATGGACAGTCCCCTCCATTGCAGGTCAGCTGTGGCCTTGGTGTAGATATCTACGGTGCAAAACTTCCTGCCTACAAATGTTTTCAAAAACAGCATCGTGCACAAAGAATTAGTTTTTTTTTAATATATGTATTAATTTTGGGGAAAAAAGCTATGCTTTTGGGATTTATAATACTTGCATATGACTGTTGAACATCCTATTTCTGTCTTTCAGTCTTCCACTTATGTGGCTGAATTTTTTTACACACTTACTCAAATCTTTGCTCTACAGTATTGTTTTTATGTTCATATATTGCTACAGTGAGTTTCATCGTAGTATCTGATGCTGTTCAAAACCATATTTCTTCTTCCTCAAAAGCCTAGGAAATTTCATTTTCTCTGACCTTTATTTAATTTTTTTTTTTTTTTACCCTTAGGTTTTTTCATCTCTCCTTCATCCCTAGCTCCTTTTCCCTGCACTGTGAGGGTGCCATCAGTGTGGCCCTTAATGTGAGAGCTTGGTAAGAATTCTGAAAAGTTTTGACGTGAGTCAAAATGAATTTGTCCGGCCTCAGCACCAGTATTAATTAAATATATTGAATGAACAGTGCCTTTTGCTCTTAATAGATGAATGATCACCTTGGGAAACTGCTTTTTCACAAAGAGAGAAGAACGTGTTCCCTGAGGTTGCTTTGCCATTTTTAAAAAGTGATATTTAACATTGCTACAAGCAATTTGTTGTTTAAAAGAACTGATTAGCACAGTTGTTGTCCATCACAGTACGCTATGCTTCCAGTGTTAAAACATTAGCCAAGTGCTATCCTATAACCATTAAACTACCTTCAGTTTCAATCAGTTTTCTAACACAGCCTGATTAACAAAGTTCTGTTTACCCAAATGGGATAAGGTGACTGACCAGATGTTCTGATTTTAAAAGATCTGTTGGTGTCCCAGTGATTTCCGCTGGGACATTGAATTGTCCCAGATTTTCCTGCTGAGAGCTGGAGCAGCACAAAAGTTGCTTGCAAGGTAAAGCCCCTTTAGCCACTAAGGAGTTTGGAAAGAAGGATTAAGGGAGGATCCCCCTCCGAGAGTTGAAGATTCATCCAATGTGGTTTAGATTAATACATGAATTATTATAACGAACTATGCTGGTGTCCTTAGCTGGAAAGAAGCTACAGGGAAAGAAAAAAAATAATACCAATTTAGAGCTCAGCTCTGCAGCCTAGAGCAACTTAAGGGAAACAGGCTGCTTTTCCCTGCTGCAGATCTATTGCTCATACTACATGCAGAACGCTGAGGAATTCTTAATACACTTTGCTCCGTGGTGGTTTCTATGTCTGTGTGTGTGTAAGGGGTAAGGGAGGAGGGCAAGGGGGAAGGAAAAAGAGAGAGAGGGAGAAAAAGAAAGAGAGAGGAAATCCTCTTTGTCCTGTGAAGTGCATCACACAGACCTCCTGTGTTGTAATGTAAAACCGCCAGGGTGGCTAGAATGACCATATGCTGTGAATGTGAGTGCTGTGCCTGTTTAGATGTAAATTCCCTCTGTATCAGAATAAAAGAATATCTGTTTAATATGGAATGAAGGCAGTTTGGCAGGATATGCACTACTTCAGGTAAACCAGAATAAACAGTAACATTGATTAAAAGGAACCCCCTATTCTGCATCTGTCATGTTCAACTCCTTTGTCACAAAGGCCTCGCTGGTTTATTTACCTGTAGAGCTGTTATAATATTTTGCTTTCTAAAGAGATTTGGAAGCCACCTGCCATACCTTTGGCATTTCTTTAACAACAAAGCACTTCAGGCTCGAGTGTGGGAGCCCATTGTTCTGCTTCACAACATGGAAAAGAAGATGAATCCAGAAGCACAGGATCCAAACAGAAATTATTATTGATTTAATCACATAATCAGCAGCAAACACTTCAGGCTAAGATAGCAAATCCATAACAGCCTGCCCACATAACCACCCTTACAAATTTACCAGCAAACCACTGCGCACACTTAGCAAACAAGAAGAGCAAGGGTCACCTTCACTTGGCGGCAAAATATTGACATTCCTAAAGCTTAAATATGTTTTGAGTTAAGTGTTATCAATCAGTGATAAGAGTTGAATGTCTGTTAAACATAACTACATTGGCAGAAGGATTATAGAATGCTTTCTTGCCATAATCTAGAAGCATCTTTCAGACAAAACTCTGCTTGAAATCAATTGTGCACAAGGAGCTGCCTGCTGAGACCCATTCAGTGTCATACAAAAGAAGAGAGAGTCTCCCTGTGATCTTTAACCATAACCGGTTATCTAATGAGACCAGGGCTTTAATTTCTTTTCACATCAAACATAGAATCAATGCTCTGGATTCAACAATGTGTGTAAACAGGCCGTGAAGCCATCTCTTCAGATGGCAGCCAATTCAGCCTTCCAAGCCCCCTGGCATATTTATTTCAGTGAATCCCCCTTTAGTTCCAGGTAGCTGCTCCCACCACGTCGCTGCTGGCTCCCTCCTCGTGGGTGGAAGGCCACCTCCCTCTTGCCAGACACCTTCCACCAGTAGCCTAAAACCGGGGGGAGCTGACTCTTGTAGGAACACTGGAAAAAAGTATTTGCAGGCTTCTTTTCTATTCAGTTTAGCAGTGCTGCCTCAGCTTCAACTATTCCTATGGGCAAACAGGGCTACAGTTGCCTCGCCCTTGTGCCTCGCCATCAGACGGCTGGGTGCTGCTTTCCCTCAGACAAATACAAAACCACAGCAACATCACTCTAGTTTACTTTAGAATTACATTGGCATAACAGGTGACAACCTGGTGCGAAGAGTATAGAGCAAATGTCGGCTGGGAAAGCCTAGTGACATTCCAGAGAGGATTAAAATGAGGTTCGGCAAACTGATTCATTCAGCCCTTTTCCTACTCTGGGATATTTACAGATGTGGTTTTTGTTTATAAAGAGGGCATTTTAGAGCATCAGTGTCTATTCTTAAAGATTCTGGAATTTTATTCTGCACAAAGCAGGGCAAAAAATACTAAGACAGCTCCTCTGGCAGCCTGACCTAAATAAAGACAAAGGCTTTCCCTAGATTTTATGCTGCTGCTACCCTGCGTCCTTACCGAGGGAAATGTGGATGTCCCTGTGGTGTGGATCCGATGGACAGAGATCCAGTATGCCAGCCTCCCTGCTGCATTAGGCTGTGCCATCCTGCTGCCCACAGGCTGGCTGCTGCAGGAGGTGTTGACATCACACCGCTCCGCAGTGGCTAGCTTGGGGCACTCCTAGCAGGGAAACTGAGGCACCACGAGCCTCAGCTGCCAGTGGTCCGCTTGGGTTCAAACAGGCTCAGCTATGACTGAGGGAGCCACAGCGGCCACTTAGGCCCACGTAAAAGCTCACCTGCCTTTGTATTTTCATGTAATAAATTTCCAATAACTCATAATGTAAAAATCACTCCTAAAAAATAAAAAGGATATGGTAACAAAACATTTGACTGAATACCCAGGAGCCTGCCCAGGAAGTCAGAGACTGGCAGTATCCGAACATAACAAAAGTTTATTGGGATGAATCATGTTTTAGCTATCTCGTCAAAACCTGCCTTACAAGCTCCATAGGGGGTCAGGTTTATGGACCGTTTAGCACTTAAAGAGTGATGCTCTTCAGACAGCTACTGTATTGAGCCACTCTGGAAACCTGTGGGCTCTGGCTGCTGAAACTCATTTGAGGGTTCATGTTGTTTAGCCAGAAACACCAGCGCGTGGGGGATCGGGGGAGGGCTGAAACAGAGTTTCCTCCCTGTACTTTCCCCCCAGCCCCTGGCCCTTCCCCTGGTCAGAGCTGCTTCAGCTCCACCAATGCTCCAGAACAGGGTAGGAGAGGAAGCCAAACTGTCCAGCACTGTCCAGCCCAGTTTCGACTACAGAGGAGCTGAGAAGCAGCAAAATCAGTATTGTCCCTCTTTGTGGTGGTGTACTGGAGAGGTGGGCAAATGGTGGGAAGAAAACAGAACTGGCCTCTAAAAAAGACAAAAAGACTGAAACAAACCTCAGACCCCCTGCACTTAGCAAATGGCTCAGAATGGCTGTGACGACACAGTTACTGAAAAGCAGAAATAATTGTAGTTGGGCTGTAAAAAGAAAAAAAAAAGAAAAAAAAAGGACACCTGTAAACAAATAGATGTATCTTCTTAAGTTCTCTTTTTTTGGGAGGGGAGACAGATTTTAGTATGATGCCTGATGACAGCATTAGCAAACTAATCACGAATTGCCTGGGATTTGTTTCAGATCCCTCCCATTACCAAATTTATTTCAGAACTGAATTGGACAAGGCCCTAAGCAACGTGACCTAACTTTGAATTTACATCTGCTTTGGGCAGAAGGTTGGACTAGAAACATTCTAGAGTTCCCTCCTATCTCCAGTTGTTTTATGATTCTGTGATTTTTTCCCAGCAAAAACATGGACTCAGAACAGGAGGATTCTGCCTGCTGGAAGGATGATGCAGTATCAGCTACGGGGAAACAAAGCTGCTCTTTGTTGCAGAGCTTTAAGGGCATCATTCAGAAAAACGTTTACTAGTTAGTGTGTGCTGAGCTCCAAGTGTATCGGTGAAGGAATGGCATCGAGCATGTAACTCAGGTCGCCTCACAGGGCTTTGGCAAGTTGGTGCCCAAATACATAAATACTGAGATGCAGAACAGGGATGTCATTATCATCAGGTGATTAGGAGAAGCTTCATGGTGCCAGAAGCCTAAAAGATTAATTGGGTGAGAGTGGGGAACAAAGAACAATCAAAAATCTAGGAGAAGTTTAAGAGCAGAGCAACAGGCTCTTTTCCCTGGCCTTGTGGTTCCATAATAAGTGATGATTATGTTGGAAAAATTAAAGACGTTCCCATGAGTTACTTTAGAAAAGAAGCCAAAGGCTCCTTTGTGTGTTTCTGACATATATTCCAGCAGATTATCACAGCAAGACTGTGAAATGGAAGTGACACAGGATATTGACAACGAGTTATAGAAATAGCACTGTATATTATAACAGAGTGCTTTTCTATATATTAATTTCATTTAAAAATCTTTTTTATTGATTCTCTAATTAACACTAACAACCATAAAGACAATCACAAACAAACATAGGCATAAATCAAATAGATACTGTATTAACAACTGGACTTAATTTAGCTTGCCCATAGAAATCATTATGCAGGAACATCTGATGTGGCACGTATCAAAGGGACAGAGGAGCTGCAAGGGAACCATCGGAAGAGAATAAAGATGCTAAAAAGGAAATTTTTTAAAATAAAAAAATAATAATAAGAATGCAAATATATTAAATACCTATAAACTGACAGAATATAATGAAGGCCAGGCTTGATTAGCTAAATATAGAGCTCTAAATCCATACTTAGGCATATTAATAACAGTGTAATTTTTCAGATGTGCTAATCACTTATAACCCCTCTATAAGGAAGGATCAAGCCTTAACTACACAAATACAGCACAAAAAATAACAGTCTTCTCAAATAAATCTGTTCATGGGATAAATTAACATATTGAAAAGTGTACATAAAATGATATTAGCTATTTCTCTTCCATAGGTGACTCTTTCTATGGTTTAGAAAACTGCTGTTTTCTGACTTCCAGTGCTTAATTATGTTATGTGAGAAATTACTCTTAAGAAGTGAAAATTAAAGTTTCTTCTCTTTGCGCAGGAGATCTAGACTGTGTTTTGCATCAGCTAAAGCGAAGGGAAGAAAATAGTAGTAAACAAAATAATAATTTGCCCTTAATACTTTGAAGAAATTTACTTTTACAAGGTTAGTAAAAATTAGCATTCATTTATTCACAGAATAATCTGGCAATGCATTTCACTTGGGCCTCTTACCATTAAGGCCATATTATTACAATATGTCATTAAATTGTATGCATTTAGTTTTACTTAAAAAAATATTTCTACCGTAATTCTAGCTTTCTCACATATGGTATTATTTATGCTCGGAAGAGTACCCATTGGTACAAAACCAAGAATACCAAATGGCATGTTCTAATGACAAGTCAATTGTAAGGCTAAAGCTTAGAAAACATCGGGCAAATCTGTGATTCCTTCTGAAGTCAGTTCACTTGCAGATGCTCTGCATTTTGCGTGTTGTGCTCTGAGAGTATATTCATGATGCTGGGCTAAATTTCCTCAATTTCTCCAAATTTACCATTTCCTACTGAAAAAATGGCAACTTGTTGGGACACTTTTTTTACAGTCAGCCCGAGTTCTGTCTGAAAATGACTTTTAATACCTGCTTCAGTTTTCACCGCTGTAAAATGGGGTATTCATACTGCTTGCTTATTTACATAGGACAGTGTGAGAACTTTAAAAAGCACAAGCAGCCAGCACGTGAGCTCCCTTCTGCAAGCCAGCGTGCTTTGGCTTGGGTGCCTTGTTAAAATGTGGGGCATTTTGAAATGGGAATTGTGTCATGAACGATGGCTCCAGTGGACATTATCAGTGTGTAGGACAGAATAAATATTAGAAATTCCTTTATTTTGGTCAGCAGTCCAGGATGTTTGGGGAGAAGGGGAGATCCCTAGGCTAGTGGCATGGCAGCAGGCAGACAGTCTGGCACAGGGTGTCACCAGCCACACTAGGGTGGCCTCTGTAAATCTGCCAGCACACACCTACAGCTGTCAGCCTACTGCCTGCTGTGTGCTTACACTTTTAACATTAACTATGCCAGCAGAAGACATGCAAGAAAATGGTCAGTATATGAAACCAAAGCCATTAGAAGGTAGCAAACACTCATCTGACCCGAAAATCAGGATCTAAAATAAAAAAAACAACCAAACAAACCCCAAGAGGATTGCTCAGTATCTTAAAAGAGCTACAAGAACCACATCTCTTATGTACCCATACCAATTGTTTGCATGTCTGCATGTATACCCTGTGATTAGCCACCATAACACCATTTTACAAAAATATATATTTTGTTCCCTAATGTGCATAGCAAATTAATAAGATTTGAATTTAAATAGATTTTTCTACAAATCAGTCCATGCTTAGGAATGGGTTAGAGAAAGACTGCTTTTTTTTTTCTTTTTTTTGTGTCTTACATTTACCAAAATTGTTCAAAAAAGGTCTTCAAAAGCTTTCAGATTTGGTCATTTGCTGATCTAAGATGTTATCTCTTTGGGGATTGTAGAAAGACATGAAGGTGATCCCAGAGGACTGAAAGAGGTGGTTATATCACTAGGGTGGTTCAAGTTTCCTGTCTGTGCTAAACTGGGACAAGCTGGAATTTTTCTCTCTGTATTCCAAAATGAATATCTAAGTATCCCTTTTCTTCCTCCCATGGTGCATGCTTAGTTCTCTGCAGATTCTTAGAACTGCTGATTTTGATCAATCCTTCCCTAACAGTATGATAAACTGAAACAGATTAAACCAAATATAATAAAGATGGCTTATCATGCAAAACTATAAAAAAACAACAAAAAAAAAAAACCCAAAAAGGCAGCATTTGGTGTTAACATGTGGCAAAAGCTTTTTTAAAAAGCCATCAGGAAACATTGGAGCACTACTGGTAACATTATGGTTCTATTGAAGACACCAGCAAATAGCCCACTTATTTTTTTCCTCAGTCTTCTTAAAACTCTATATTCTCAAGCTTCCCAGGGAAAGCAAAAAAAAAAAATATATCTAGCTCATAAACAACCCCCAAACCTAGTATTTGCCATTTTGTAATGGCTAATTTAATTTTCCTTGAAAAAATTTATTTACTTGCTTAAAGTTGAAAAAGCAGGCTGAAAACTGCTTCCCTGCCACTCTGCCGCTGTATTAATAAGCCTTGGGTAAGTTACACTACTATTTTAAAAAAAAGAAGCATTAAGCAAACTGAAAATCAGCAGTCAAAATGTTAGTGAGAAAGGAGCAAAAAAATCAATGATGCTATATAAGGGTTCAGTGTATACTATATTTCCTTAAAATGTAAAACAAGACTAAGGAAATTAAAAGCTACTGCAGGTTAGCATGAAAGGGTCAGAGTTTGACTTTTGATCTATATTATCTCCATGGATTTTGGGAAGGTGTATTAAAATTTAATAAAAGTGATATGTAGCGTTTTCTTTTAAAAGGCTGATGAGACCTCTGGGACTCAAAGATACTATCATTATCAATTTTATCAGTAATGGTCCAACAGACTTTGTACAACAACCTTTGACAGTACATAAATAAAGAGAAATGAATACAATTATCTCTGCTTCAGTTTTGCAAAATGAGTAGAAGTAGTTAATGCTAGTGAATCTATTTATAGCAAATAGTTTGATTAATTTAGCCTTCTAGCTTGCTGGTAAATTGTTCTCAGATGGACTCTCGCATTTACAGAATTGTTTCTTCTTCAAAATTTTTTAACAAAAAATGTTCCCTGATGTTCCTACCTATCACTTGTTTGTGAACCATACATATCAGCTCTCTCTTGGTTACTCTTACTTGGTTACTCGCCACTGGCTGCTTTTGGTTGTGCTATGGGAGCGGTCAGCACGGATTGCAGAAAGATTCCTCCCAAGTCTGCGCAAGCTTTACTCACACACTCTCCAGATTTTTCACACTCAGGAGAAATTCTTTGAATAAATAATTGTTTGCACAAGTGTTCATGCAGAACAAAACTGAAGAGGTCATAAATATTGATAGAAACAAATCTGTTTGTTTTATCCTAACAATTGCCTGCAATTTTTGTGGTGCTTCATGATATGCTTTCAGCTGCAGTACACGGGAATATGGCACACTCCTTGGGTTGGCAAGAGTGCCAGAGATGAGGGAAAGAAGCTTATCTGCCTCTAAAACATTTTAGGACCTTCAGTTAGTTTCAAGCTCAATCCAGGCAGGTGCTGAATGCTTCCCACGAAGTACTGAGCACCACACTGTCACTGGCTTCCCTTGGAAGCTGTGGGTACTCAGAACCTTCCAGGAGATGCTTCATGGCAGTCTGTTTCCTATTAACATTTGCAAACACATCCTTGGTTGCAAGAACGTTGTCAGAATGTGAATGGCTTGTAAATACTTGTTGAAAGATGTATGCTAACATGGATGTTTCCAGGCCCATGGGAGTAGTGGCTTCTCAGCAATACGCAGGATTAGACCCTAGCACCACGCGGTTTTGGCCAAGGTTTACAAATGTGGATACAGTGAATACGTCCTCCATGAAGCGGATCAGGGAATTCCTTCACAGCTTTAATCTGCAAACAGCATTTTCCGAGGCATTTGGAGGTGGGATGCCAAAGTCTGGGCAGGAACTCCTCCCAGAATCAAAGCGATTTGGTTATGTTTTCTTATTATCCGTGTTTCCTATGATGGCTTAATATATTTGAGAGAAGCCTATCACCACTTTGTTTAGGATGAAGAAAGAAAAAAAGAGATCCATGAACATTAGACATCTCATTGCTGAAAGACAGATGGAACAAAAAAATTACTATAGAAACTGCTAGATGGTATATAAAGGTAAGCCTGTTACTAATATTTTTACATTAATATAGCATATTCTTCTTCAAATATACCTATTGAACTAATTTAATTTCATTTATAAAAATGTAGCTCTCCCTGAAATTGTCAGTGATATGATAAAGCTAATTAAGACATGCATGGTGTTAACAGTTTCATTAGAGGAGATAATATTGCACAAGAAAAATAAGAAATCATTATGATGAATGCCTCAACATTACATTACATGTTAATGAAGTGTAAATGATCTAATTATTTTTGAAAGAATACAGATTCGATTAAACTGTCGGAATTAAATTGGAAAGGACAGCCTATTGTACTTTTTATGTACAGACAAGTTAGCGTTAATTAGGCACAATCTACAGGAACAAATGAGGCACAACCCTCGGTGAACAATCATGTATCCGTTGCTCAAGGCAGGTTTCATAAAGAAATATATTAGGGGAAAAATTGTAAGTCAATTAAATACAGTGCTTTAGCAGTGGGAGGGAAAATGAGCAAAATCTCTGTTCCCTCCCCCTACATTTTGAGTGTTTATAATGCAATCACTCTGCCAGTTCTGCTCCATCACTAATTTCATAAATACTAATTTTGCTGATGAGACATTTTGATTGGTTTGCCATCTACTTCCCACAAATGACTTTCTGGAGGAGGCCTGGATTTTGGATGGAATTCTTTTTCTTTGGGCTTTGCGCTCTGTTCTGACCTAAGGTAGGACAAGAAAAAATGAAGCTAGCAGGCCACGTAGGTGAGGAAGAAGACATTACTCAACCACCATTTGACCTCACCTGGCTATTTCTAAGGGAGGGATAGTTATGTGAAAACTAGCAATCGGAATGTATTTGGTTTGGGTTTTTTTTTTCTCACGAGGTTAACAGCCATTGGCAAAAAATTTAGAAAACTCTTGACATTGCTGTCACTCAGAGCCCAAATCCATCCTGGTTTTATTTTCTTTAAGCTACTTGTCATTTTCTTCCCATTTCAAGAGCCCTCTATAACCCTTATGCCACTGCAAACATGGCAGGGTTTGACTAAAAAAAAAATAATAAATTCTACTAGGTTATTTCAAGTTGATTCAAGAGTCCTGGAGAATTCAGATACAACAGTAAAGTTCCTGCGTATTTGGGTGTTTTATTCTAAAGACAATAATCTTCAAGGTTTTCTAGCCTTGCACAACTAATAAGTGGAGGCACGCCAACCTACTCACTGTTTATCTAGTTAAGAGAGAACTGCAAAAAAATAAATCTGGTAATATTGCTGTCAGTCAACTACCCCCAAAATCCATTCAAGCCCTATAAAGCCTGTCTGTAAGGCACAGCTCAACGAGTCCTTAGTGCATATAAATTCATGTTGCTGTATGTGTTGTCACCAGTGCAACCTGTTTGTAGGACATTTGTAGCTTATCTACTGAGACTTCCTCAGTGTGCAGGAAAGAAATCACAACCCTTTCCATTGTTCCCTGCACACTCCCTCTCCTCCCCACACCGTTCTTTTAAATTACCCTCTTTTTTCCCTCACTTTCATGTAAAGCAGACCTCAGTGCCAGAAAAAGCAACATATGTAATTCTTATCTGTTTTTTTCACTATATAGTATTTTATTTAGAAAAAAAATTTGTAATTGTTTAAGGGGTGGAGCCCAAGTCAAAAACCTTGTCATGCTTAGGTCTGAACTCCCTTCACTAACCCTTGCACTCACCTTGCTGGGGAAGAATGCAAAAGTAAGGCTAGGTTGTGTGGGACCCATCCATTTCTCTCACACATTTCCAAGTTTGCCTTCCCAAATCTGAAGGTTTGAAGCATGCTAAATATCAGAAACTTCTACCAGTTTGGAAACCTTTGGTGGATTTCTTTTCCATGTCAGCTTGTTTGCTCTGCTGTTGAACATACCCACGGAGCTTACATAGCGGCCTGTGACAAGGAGGTCCACAGCTTTATAAAGTACGTTTTTTATACTGTCAGATGCATGCACACCCCCATGTACTAAACACCAGCAATTTGTTTGTGTCGAAGGTTAGTAAAAATAATTTCACTCCCTAAAATGTATATACCACAAATGACATCACATGATTAATTATAAAATTATTCAGGAATTTCACTTCTATATAAAAAAAAAACGTTAAAAATGAAAAGGAGTTGTTATTCTTGCTCCTGATTTTTTGGTTGGATCTCACTGCCAAGAAAGGACCAGGTCCTTCTTCCTTTTGGCCATTTCCCAGCCCAGGCTACCAGGAGAGCACTGGGCAGCTGCTGAATAGCTGGAGCACATCCACCTATGTTGCCGTACCCAAGAATAAACATTTCATGGAAGTAAAGCAGTGGCAGCTCCGGACAGACCACTCCCTGGCAGTTGTGCTGATGATAACAAAGCACACTGATGTTCTGAGAAGTCTTTCTGAACAGTTCAGATGTATCTCGTGGCTCTGGCTCTGTTTGCTATGTCAAGGCAAGGCTCCTCAACCTGACTGTGTAAATAGAGGCAACACCAACCTCGCTGCAGAGTTAAAAATACCATGGCGTTACTAACTTTTCCCGTCTGTATTTAGTTATTCCATAAAACACTATAGCACCTAAAAGCATAATCATAGGTAAAAACTACTGACTGGGCAGCAGAAATCTTTGTTGGAACCCTCACTACTAATATGTAAAAGGTTGTCTTTTGCCAGTACCTTTTAAAGACATTGATGATCATTGTCTTGTTACCTCAAGAAGATTCATTGGATAATCAGTTTCAGGTAGTATTTATTAATCTTGTGTGCTATATAGTCACAATTCAGCTTTTTCAATTTTTTTTTGCTCTTAATTATTTCTCTCTCTTGTATGTAACACAACAAAAAGCTATTCAAATGTCATAAAACCTGATGTGTAATAGTTAACAATATTTTTCTCACAACTCCTACCGAGTCCACCCAAATGTCTAATTATCCCTATTATGAATAGCGGGACACAATGACACGGCACTGTTCAGAGCAGGGCTTCACTGCCAGGCAGCAACGCCTCAGGAACGACTCGCAACATCAGTGCGAGTGGCGGGGAACAAGCCTTGAAACAGGGCTTGTTTCAAAGTAAGTACCAGGTGAACCAGCCTTCCTCACATCAGCCTTGAGGCAACGCAAGGGTCACAGTAGTACGTGCAGGGGTAGGAGGCAGGTTCGGGATGGGGCTGAGCAGGCACCCCTGTATCAGAGCTGTCGGGCACAGCCGGGACCCCGCAGCACCTGCCTTTCAGGCAGTGCATCACCCAGCCTCACACATCACTGTGCAGCCACTAAGGTTGCTACCAGGGAAGGTTTAACTCTTTGCACCCATTACTCTGACAGAAGTCTGTTTCACAGCCCCACTGATGGCCATGCCACCTGCTAATTTCTGTTGCAAATGTATTCATATGTGGGATATGCTCACTGGTTCTGTGTCAACATTGTCCTTAAGCTTAAAGAACTGTTCCCCTGCTCTAATCCATTTACAGAGACAATTTCTTCTCTGCTCACCTTTGTTTTGCCTGGCTAAACATAGCTGGCTCTTGTAGTTGCTTTCCCTAAGTGGGAATCTCCATTCTCCGAGTGACATGATGATCCTTCCCTGTGCGTCGGCTTGGCCAACCTCATTTGTTTCAGACAGGGATGACCAGAACTGATCACAGAATTCTTGGCGAAGTCTTGCTGATAGGGTAATAACAACTTTTAATAATGTTTCTAGAAACACATTTAACTTTGTTTTTCCACTAGTCTTTCTCATATCCATTTTTGGACTTCTGTTTTATCAATGGCTAGATGTTCCCCAAAATTCTGGGAAAAAAGGTGGAAATTCAAAGAAAAAAAGAATAGAGCTACCAAAAGCACCTGAAATGCATCTTGTGTGGATGTCAGAATCTTAGAATGAGCTGCTCCCACTGTGCTTTATTACATGTTAATGTAGACATAGCCTAAGGCATCCAAACTTTAGCAAGGGCTGGGATCTGACATTATGTGCCCTTTTTGATTGCTAGTTTCTAGCGTGCTAGTTTCTGTAAAGACCATCAAGTGTTTACTTAATTCCTGCCCCATCCACCCTCAGATTCTGCTGCAAAGGTCTAGGTGCTGTAAGTGGCATTCCTTTTTATATCTTAGCCTGAGTGATCACTCAGTGCCACCAAGTAGAAGGGAAATACAGAATCCGAGCAGAAGAATAGAATAGTTTAATGTCCAGAGGTTTTGCATTAAGGAAGTTAAATTCAGTATTACTTTAGCCCTTCCTTCATTTTTAATGGTCCTGATCATTACAGTTGCTCTTTGGATCCTATATAAAAACCATTTTCACTGCAGAATACATGCAGTGGCACTTTTATTGCCATAAAAACATAATAGAAAACAATTTAGAATGGTTTGAAGGCAACTCGGAGGCAGTCATGGGTACCTTTAACATGGAGTTTGCAAAAAAGTTTGACCAAATGCTTCAAGGTGCTGGAAAACGTTAGTGCCTAAACCAATGCACTTGAGGAGTGAGAAAGAATGCCTCTCAGATAAATAAATGTAGTCTGTTTAAGTGCAAATTTGATTAAGGACAGTAGAAAGTTTTCTTTGTATGCACATGGTATCAACTACCTGTAGGATGGAGGATACGACGGAGAAATTTTGTTGTTTAGAAAGATCCAAGAACAGGTTCTGTAATTTCAGCATTGTACTAACATCATCAATTCCACAATTTCAGTTAGGTAGGTTTTTTAAAAACTCTCACTCTAAATTTTTAATCCTAACTATTTTTCTTTTATTGTGTATCATGTTGGCAATGGTAATAAAATTTATTGTCATAGCAATTTGAAATATAATATGAGTAAATGACCTAAAAGAGTAAATTAAATTAATTTTATTTAATTAATTTTATTAAGTTTTATTAATCCAATACCTTAATTTATTCCCTGGATGAAACATAATATGCTTACTAAGCATTTATTGGATAAATATGGTATTGTATTAACAAATAAAATGCTAAGGAAACATTGCTCAAAACTACTCATAGTATCAGGATTCATCTGACAGCTTTTAACAACATTTAAACATTTGATACAAATAATTTAGCTAATTAATACAATCTAATTTTTTCAGGTTTTGTGAGGAGTATCATCTATCTGGGAGGACAGAAAATAATCTGCAGCTAATTCACACTTGGAAACTTGGTGCCTTGGAAGAAGGGTGTTCTAATACATTGTAGGAGAAAAGGGTATTTTTTAGCTAGGTCACTATTTGTTTATTTTCATCATTAAATTCAGTATTTAACCCCCTATTTAACCGCTATTCTACTCCCCCCCCAACCTCCCAAGTACAAGGGGAGGGCATAGTTAGAGCAACAGTGAGTCAGCAACATATATAGCTATTTAAATGGAGCTGTGAAAATTCCTATAGATTAGTTTCATGCTACTAAGAGAAACTTCTGATAGTTTCAAGTAAGAAATCAGAAACATTCTTCTTTCTTATACGTGCAGGCAACTCTACTAGATTTCAAATGAACAATTTGAATCTACTAAATGTAACAGAGAACTTACTATTTTTGTATCTTCTAGATATGAACTGTCGTTATGCAGTGCAACATTTTTGAAGGGACTGAAACAGTCTAATCTCTCAGTACATTTAGGTTTATTGCCAAATTTAGCCTTTTAAATATCAATAAAAACTATGTACACCTATTTAAGCAATAACTTGTATGAAATTAGATCCTGCTAGGAACTCTCATCTTCCTCTATTTTTTAAGACAGTATGAATAATTTAATAAGAGTACTCTGGCTGCCAAGGTGATCCGAGGCTTCTCTGTTGTCCAAGAAGTGTTTTATTGGAAGACTGTACAAACCACAGCCAGAGCTATGTTTCCTTGAAAAGGCAGGAGCTACCTTTAACACAGACTTATAGAACCTATGGAATAGAATCCAAATGGAACAGCAATAATTATGTATCTTTTGCTTACAAACATTTATACAAGCATCAGGTTTCCTCATCCAGAGTAACTTTTTCGCATCAATTTTTTATTCTAACACTTCCCATTAACAAAACATGGAATCTATAAGCACCACGGAACGCAATACAGAAGCATCAGCCACTTAATGAATTGCAAAGTATTTGATTAAACCATATGAGTAATTTGCATGGAGTAGGAGGTAATGACCATCCCATTTGATGTGCATTAGTGTTCCAGTTTCTCCTCACTGCCTCTATTTTCTCTGAAGTAACAGCACAGCCACATTTTGCTGGAAAACAACTTGCTTTCCTCCCACATTTGTCAAAAGAACCAAACTCCTGCAGGCCCTTTGCTAGAATGGACAATTTCAGGAGCTATAGTGACAATGAATAAAGAGGTCAAAGTACTTGACTGGATTTATGGTACATTAAGAGACTGCTGCAGCCATGGTGGTGGAATTAGGGCAGCCATTTAACTCAGCTACAGGGACCAAGATCCCAAGGTGAACATTTTGCGGTGAGTTGCAAAGTGTCTACAAAATATCTCTACAATCCACATGTTGTAATCTTTCTCAGCTTGGAGACTTCTAATAGGGTTAGTAGTAAAACTCTAATAAGATGATGGCCCTATATGGTATATACCTTGAACCCCTTGAGAGCTTTTTACTTATCTGTAAGACATTCTTGCAAGTTTAATTTTGAAAGCCTCCATTGTGGTAATGATTCCCCATGAACTATGATGCTATTACATATACTCTGTAAGCTTTTAATATAGCAGTCTCCACCTAAATAGATTTTCTCAATGGAAAACAGATTTATTTTTAACTTTATGACTTCTTATACTGTAATTTGATAACTATAATGCCAATAGGTTAATCATATTGATGAAGTACCCAGAGAGACTGTATTTAACACCGCTTACCCTGTGGAAAAGTAACCTGATTTACTGGAAACCTTTTCACCTTTAGTGGCAGGGGAATAACTGCTAGTTTGGCCCTGTGTTCAAACATATAATTCCATAGGCTGGCATGTAACCCAAAGGCAATATTACCACTGAAGGATTGATCTGAATTAACAAGCTTTAAAAAGGGGGAGGGGAGAGAGAAGTTGGAGAGGGAAAGGAGGGAGAGACAAAGAGAGAGTGCTATCACAGGCTAGTACATACTCAGCGTCTTTCTCTCTACGTAAAGTTCACTTTCAAATTGTTGTTTGAGCAAATTATTTCTTTTATGGGATCATGATAATTGTTACCTCCTTTGTACGTTTTCTGAAGTCACATGGTGGATATTAGCAGAGATGTTTTTTTAAAGACCTGAGCAAAATAAATGAAATCTTACTTGGTGCATATATGCAGACTAACAAACAATTTCCTTAGGGAAAATAGAGCATCACTACTAAACTTCTTTCTTCTGAAACATACAGCTGCAAGCGATTTGTTCGATGCTTTTGTCATGTATCTGGAGATTTTGCAGAGGTCAAACAGAATGCAATGGTAGCCTTCACTGCATCAGTCCGCTGTCTCCCTGTGAATGTGTCCCCTTGCAGCAGAAGTCATCCTGAAGTCAGCACTGTTCTTCCCGTGCTCACCAAAATACATGGTTACAGGAGCTGGAAGAGCAGCAGGATACTAGTCATTGCATTAAAGGATTACCAGTGACTGAAAAGGCTGGTGTGGAGTGTCTGCTTCATGGGTGGAAATCATACTTCATAATTAATGTACTCTTCATTAGCTGAGACACACTTTCTCTGGGAGACAGGCCACCCTTGGAATACAGCAGATACCACTGAATTTTCAGGCACCAGTGCAATACTTGCTCTGTCAAATAACATCAAAAAACTGGGAGTGAAATCATGACTATACCTGAGACAGAGAAGCCAATTACCTTTCCTAATAAGGTACCTAATTGCTCTAAAGCTTGTTCTTAAACTATTCTCATATCTCATACATGTCCTTTGCTGAGAAAATGAAGTTCAACACAAATAATCTTAAGAGAGCAGACAAAGAGGAAATTCCTGTTCAGAGGTGTGGCAGACATCTCCTGTTCTGTAGGACACATCAGCCGGCGATGGTGGGAATGTGCAATAGCTGGAGCAAGGGACACTGCTGGTTACTCAGTGTGGCAGTGCTGTTGTGTGCTCCAGGATCCTCACAAGTAATTAATGATAGATACACCTTGCACTATGCTGAACTCTACTTACAAGTTGCAATGTTTTAGTCTGAAGTTTACTAAGCATTCAGAGGAGGGCAACCTGGACTGGAGACTGGTAGGAATGTAAGTAGTTAACTTTTTTAAGCAAGTAGGCAAGCAACGGTTTATAGTGCTGACGGATGGCTAAATGCCATAGCACCACTCTTGATTTATTTGCTTCTCTTATGCAGCCTTGAATTTCAGAGGGAGACAAGAGGCTTAATTTAGCTAAAGGAAGAGCACATTTGGGACTTCTGCAGCTCAGTTGTTTCTTCAATCTGCAGAAAAAGGCAGAGGAGCTGTGGGGGGCAGCATTGTCAAGTGCACCCACCAGTGCTATCAATGCAATTTTTATTTCAGCATAATTGAAAGAAGACAATTATGACTCATTTAGTTAAATATAAGATATGGAAAGGGCAACATAAATACATGGAAATAATAATGGTGTTTAGAGTTTCAGATGAAAGAAGAGAGCTGATCTATTGCCAATCCTTATGATAAGAATCATAAATTTTGCAATACTTGTCATTCCTTCAGTATCATCAGCTATGGAAGTAATGCAAAAACACAAGAGAAGTTCTGTTTTGTTTCATCTGTAGCAGCTTTGCACATTTATTCTGGAAATACACTTGGAAAATATGAGCCCTGCAGAAGACAAATAATAAAAGAAACAAGGAAATTTATTCATTTTCCAAGCTTTATTATTATTTTTACTCCAGCTTCTGAATTTTTTAATGCCTTGTGAATGCTTGGGTGCAGGCAGACATTCTGTAGATAAAGAAGACAAGACACAGTCAGATGTAACATCACTCAAACCAAAAATTATTTTTGAATCTGAAAAAGCATGTGAGGTATGTGTTAGGCCTGGAGAACCTGGTCATGTATTTGCTTTCCACTGTACGAAACACTATATATTCATGGAAGAAACACCATTGCCTCAAATAGTTAACCATTGAACTGTATAACAAAGAACCTGGTAGGGTGATGTGACCAAAACAATGGGAGGAGAAGCACAAAGAAACGCTGAGGTAGGGAGTCAGGAACGGCATAAGCAGCTATGGTCCAGCTTGGCGCTTGAGTGCTTAATTCTTAGGGCACTGGAATTTTAGTCTGAGTTACATTGGTTTTGTTTTTGTCACAGTCCCACTTTCCTAACTCCTGTTGGATTATTTGATAAAAACCTGCACTAGTAGCTGTATTTTAAAGGAAACAAACAGGGGTAGATGTGAAATATGTTTGAGAATGGATTTTCATACCTCCAGTTCACACTGAGTTGAGCCCTTCGTCAGGACTTAATTTAGAGAAGTGAGGACTGGCATGTCCAGAGCCACCCTCCACGTGCACCTAAGCCTGATATCAGTAGTAATGAAGAACAGTGTGGTACTTGTGTGATGGACAATTTTCTTTTTCTAAACTAGCCTGAAAGCCACCAATATTCATGTTTTTAATGAATAATTGGATAGGGTAAAATTCAATATATATTTCTGATGATTCTGAACGTGATTCAGTTTTCACTTGGTGGAAGACAGGCACTGGTTGTTTCATGGTCTGCTGGGGGCGGGGGGCTCTGCGGTGGCTGGGCAGGCTGGGCCCAGGGGCTGAGGGCAGCGGTACGGGGTCCCCAGGAGCCGGGCCCTGTCGGGGCCGCCCCTGGAGCCCTGGGCTCAGCTCTGGGCCCCTCGCTGCCAGAGGGACGCTGAGGGGCTGGAGCGTGTCCAGAGCCGGGCAGGGGCTGGGGAAGGGGCTGGGGCACAGGCTGAGGGGGGAGGCAGCCTGGAGAGGAGGGGGCTCGGGGGGGCCCTGATGGCTCCCTACAGCTGCCTGACAGGGGGCTGTGGGCAGGGGGTCGGTCTCTGCTCCCAGGGAAGGAGCGACAGGAGCAGAGGGAACGGCCTCGAGCTGCGCCAGGGCAGGGTTAGGGTGGGGGTGAGGGGACATTTCTTCCCTGGAAGGGTGGTCAGGCACCGGCACAGGCTGCCCGGGGAGGGGGCACCTGCACTGGGGGCGTTTCAGAGATGTGTAGATGTGGTGCTTGGGGATAGGGTTTAGCGGTGGCCTTGGCAGAGCTGGGTTAATGGTTGGGCTTGGTGATCTTAAAGGTCTTTTCCAACCAAAATGGTTCTGTGATTCTACGGTTCTATGCCTTTGCCAGTTGGCCTACAATTGCCTTCCTGAAACTCCTACTGTTTCCTCTGTTATTTGCCCATATCAGTTCCCAAAGCACAGGGAGCCCCAAGGCAAACAGCACACCCCAAGGGCAAGTGAGGGCAGCACCAGAGAAGAAAATCACCTTTAGATGGCTCAGGATGAACCTGAGGGTTTTTTCCCAACATTTGAATGTAGTGATATAGGTTTAGCCAGCAGCCCCTGTTCAGTCCATAGAGCTTCCCTGTTCTGCATCTTAGTGGGAAAAGGCGTTCTCAGTCTGCAAGGCTGAAGATGAATTTCCTTCTCTCTGGAGACGGGTTTTCTGATGAGGAAGCATAGGGTTTTTGCATTCTGTGTTTTTCTTAAAGAAGCAGTAACATCTAAGAAGCAGGTTCAAACAGGACCTGTGTTAAATGGGGAATATATTTTCTGAATTGGTGTTATTTTCAAAGATCCTCAGCTGGAAAAGGTGGACTGGTAATTGCAAAGCTGAAGGAGGAAAGAATAAAATCTGCTTTAGGATGAAAGGACAGAAATCTCCAGTGTCACTAGTTTTTAGAAATCTCAAAAGTCATCTATGTCTGGTTAAAAGGAGGCTGGTATGTGTAAGTTTTTTCTACTATTAGGGAATTCATGGCGAGGCAGGTCTGCAATCTACTGTCACTATCTGTGATTCCCTAAAATCTCTCCTCTGGAAAGGAGGCTTACAATGAAAAATTTGCAGGCAAAACTTCTTGCCCATGTAATTAGTAACTGTTCATGGAAAGATAAAACCCCAGTAATGTATGACACAGAATTACTGGTAGCACACTTCAAATTCTGAACTTTATAAAGTACACTTTAATTTACTGTTCACCTAGTACTTGTGAAAGTGGAAAAAATTTTTTATCAGGAGGAAATGTTCTGTGTTAAATTGGTCCATCTCTGCTGTGCAGCTAGATACCTTGTCTCTTGCTATTGATTATAGTAATTGTGGCTCTTGAATAGGGCTTACCAAAATATTTAGAGTGAAATTAAAGATCCTGAAAAATGCAAGCACTTTGGATCACATTTCAACTTTATCAAAATGGTCTTAATTCACAAATGAGAAAATGTCATTTACCTTTTAACCTTCAAAATTAACACCAAAGCAAGTAGAAACAAGCTTAGCGACACTCACAGGTTCCAGTGCAGTTGCTGATGGAGACCTTGCAGTGTGAGATAATTGATGTTTTAATATACAAAAGTTCATTTAAATGCAAAATATTTTAACAGATAATTCTAAGATTTAAAAGTCACAGAATCACAGACTGGTTGGGGTTAAAAAGGGCCTCTGGAGATCATCTGGTCCAACCCCCTGCTAAAACAGATTCTCCTAGAGCAGGTTGCACAGGATCACATCCAGGCAGGTTTTGAATGTCTCCAGAGAAGTCTTAGTGTTTAAGTACCAATTCATTCAAAATAAGGTTTGTTAAATCAAATCTATGACACAATGCTAACTATATTCTGTATTATTTCATACTACTGTGTATTCCATGGCATTCCATAGATGCTATTGTCTTCTGGATAGCAGGCAAGTGCTTCCTTCCGTTGCCTGTTACATATAACATATAGCTTGTTTACTTGCAGTGCAGGTATGAGGTAGGGATATCAATCATTTGGGAAAGCCAAAAGTTTTGGGAAGATGGGAAACCCTGTGATGTGAGGTTAAGTCAAGAGTACTGAAAGTGGAGAAGAGACAGTAGAAGACATAAGGCCACATCAAAATTTGTCAATGGTGGTCACTTTGTGGAAGAGCCCAGTGCCACGGATTTTTTTGGAAAGTTCCAAGGGTTGGCTAACAGCGTCTACCAGTGGGGGACCCAAAAGGAAAAAGGAGCGGGAGGAACAGTTCCCTGTGGAGAAGGTATAGAGTCACTGCTGAACAGCACATGAAAAGATCAAGATGCAATTAATCTGAAACAAATGTGCTACAGCAACCCAATCTGGAAGTATAGCTGAAGGAAGGAGAGGTTGCAACAGCCTCTGAATAAATTTCACCCCATACTGCTGTCCTGTATGCTTTGATTTCAACCAAATCATCTTCCTTTCATTAAATGTGCATGGACAGTTATAGACAGTGCCCAGATGGCATTGTGGGGAACACGCATGTGGTTTGCTGGACCTGGCCGAAATCTTCATGTTACATTTTATATGGTTGAATAACTGAATTCAGTATAATTAATTTTGGAAAGTATTTCAGGTATTATATAGCACTTGAAAGCAAAAGATGAGAAGCAGAACACAGCAAGTCCCAGCCTCAAAGGATTTTTAATTTCCTCATTGTTTTATGGAGAGGAAACCCCACTTACTGCCATGGCTGCTGTCCTGTCAGACGCTTTTTCATTACAATCCATGCAGGCTGAGGTAGACCAGTAACAATGCCGGAATCCTCGGCAACCTGGGGTGAAGGGCAGGAGTGGCAGTGTTTTATCATATCACCTTTGTCAACTGGAGGCACTGTATTCCCACCAATAATGAAGGCAGAGAAGGCAAGACTAGCATTTAGCCAGGCAGCATGCTACCGAGGTACAACAGCCATCCATCTTGATGTTTGGCATAGAGAATGCTCATGTAAAAAAAGAGACCCACTAAAGACAAGCATATTCATGTTTCAATCTTTGTTCAATAATGGTTTTATTTTACTTATTATGTGTCACAGATCGCTCTTCAAAGGACTGTTGCTATTACCTGTAAACCTCTAGAACACATTTCTCAGGGAAAATATTTACTGATGGCTCTTTTATCAGAAATGTCACTAGAATAAAATAATTTTCCACCACATGAGTTGGCTAAAATACAGGCATTGTGACAGAAGCCAATAATTCAATGTAAGATATTGATGGTCACACACGCCGCTTTCCATTTTGAAAAGCAGCATCATTCTGTGAGGTGCATGAACAGCCCATCCATCATTCGTAGCACATTAGGGATCCCTGCTATGTCACAGAATCTCTTTTTGATGTGCTATCACTGTTGTTGGCTACATGGCAAATTGCTATATTTAGTGTACTGCCTAACCAAATCAGCTGTTGCTGGTGTGAAAATTGGGATGTTATTTCTTCCTCAGTCCCTGCTAGGTTGCAGCTAAATGTTTGGAGAGCACAAGTGACAGAACAGAACAACTGCCTGGCATAACAGCACAGAATATGAACACTGAGTCATATAAGGACCCACATGACGTGCTCCACAAGTTAACACACACTTAATTGCCTTTTAATTTCCTACTGAGCTTTCAGGTGTATCCAACAGTGCCACTTGCAACATCTTATGAAGGCTGCTGGCCACGCCAGATGAGACAGCTATGCTTATGAGGCTATTGCCTTTACTTCTCTTTCTCCTTTTTGCTAACCGTTGGCTCCAGCTATCTGCTGCTGTGTTTGATTTGTGTTCTGACATCCTTTCACTGAACTGCAATAGTCACTTTTTTTCTCACTTAAAAGAAGTGGTTACTTATCTAATATACTTAAATATGCTTATTCCAAAGGGAAGCATCTATTCTGATTCAGGCATAATGGTTCTGATTTAACAAGAGCTGTTCAACTATTCTTACCTTTACATTTGTATAAGTACATACATTAATCCTGTTCCTCTTCTCTCCTCATGCCATACTCTTTCCAGCTGCTCAGCAGGGACAACCCAGGCTTCTGCCGCTCTTCTTGGTCTGACTGTTCTTCCTGTCCACCAAGTGAGCGGTACCTCTCTGCCAAGCACTGCAGGGGTGCACCGCAGCAGGAAAAAGCCAGCTCAGTGTGGTGGAAACCTGTGGCCATGAGACACCAACAAGGGAAGAAGCCCTAACCGTGTTATACATACTTCACGTGGATGCATGTAACTAATGAACTGGCATGTTCAGATACAGCTGAGCTTCCTCCGTTCCCCTGCCTCAACATGTTTCTTATATTTAAATTTCTTAGAACTGTTTGATATATTTTGCAGTGGCCTGTTTCCATTTCAGGAAAGATGAGAGTTTCATCAAAGACTAATTTTTGGGTAGATTACATAATTCTCTTCCTGAAGGTGCTATGAGTAGCTTTGCAGAAGATTAAGAACTGAATCAAAGAGGTATTTAATTAAAAAATCTCCTATGAAAAGTTTCAGTAAATGTGTTACGTTAAGTTATCTGAGCAAAACATTTCTTCATTCAACCCTAATACAAACATCTTGGGTTTTATCTGTCATCCGTCTGTTCTTTTCTGCTGGTGGTAAAGGAAAAAAATAAATTTATAGTGACTTTAAAATGTAGATTTCTCTTTATCTGCTGAGTACTTCAGCTCATTAAATTCTCAGAGGGATAAAGTTAGAAACATATTTTCATTTTAATGCTTCTCTTCTTTACCCTTTCTGTAATTGTTTCATTTTGAAAAACTATGGCAGCCTATGGTATTCAAACTCTTGAGTCTCACAGGAGAATCCTACAGTTTCTTCCCTGTATGGCTACATGCAGCACTAGATTATGCAGTTATTAAGTCCGGTATGAAGAACCTGGCACAGTGAACCTGTGTGTAAGAAGCTGGGATATATTCCAAATGGAGTTCTGCTGAAAATTGTACTATGGAGCCCTTTGACTCACATGAAGTGACAGACTATCCATAAATGTCACTTACTTTCTTAAAACTTTCTAGGACAACAGAAATGAGAAGATAAATCTTAAGTCACTGCAGCACTCATTTATTTACTACTTTTGCATTTAGGTAATAGAAATGGGAGGAAGGAAGGTAACGTAGCCCTGCTGCTCTGCAATGAGAGCCCTCCTGTCCAACCAAAGTCACCTAGAAGTCAGGGAGGCTTGACACTTGGTTCAGCTGTACCCGGAGTAAGAAGGGCACCAAATTACTGCTTCATCATTACCGACTCCCCAGGGAGTTGTATCATAGTACATGTAGGGCACGGCCGGTTGCTTCTGTTAGTCAGCTGTCAAGGAGCATGCACAGTCTGCAACCTGTTAGTAAGTTTCCAACCTATTAGTAAGGCATAGGGATATGCAAGGTGTTTTTTTATCTGGGTGAGAAAAAAACAGACACTTGAGGGCTTCACTACTCAATACAATGTTTTTTTCATTAGACATGGTTTTTTGCGGGGGGTTCTTTTGGTTTGGTTTGGTTTTTTTTCCCAAAGGGAGACAATAGAACATAAAAATTATGCCAGATGCTGACACAAGAGATACCAGCTATTTGGAAGAAGACATGAAAACAATAAAGGAGTAAGGAAAAAGGAAAAGACTTTTACAGCACAATTAACCTGTGTCTGTAGCTCACACCACACAGAGCTAAATAATGACTCCAAGACAGGTATTCAGCCCCTGAGGGCATGGCAGCTTCAGAGTGACTTCATTTAGGCCGTGCTCTTCACACTGAGGTGTGTGTTTCCCCATGGTTGTTTCTTCCTCACCTGCAGCGGCAGCAGACAGAGACCTGCCAGGTGACATGGCTGGCCAGGGGAGCAGCAGAGGCGATCTGGTGGGCTGGGCCTTTTCTCCATGGTGCTGGCACCTTGAGGGTGCCCTGGAGTGGTGGTCTGGGTTTGTTTCTCCAAAGGGCAATGATACTTCTAAATGGGCAGGGACTATGAACCATAACCTTCACCCAAGTAAAGCGCTCTCTGAGTTTAGAAGAAGACATGTGGTAATTCAGGTCAAGGTGGGAGATAAAGAAGTTCAAATACTACTTGCTCAAATACTTGTGTTTCTTTCTCTCCCAGCGTACCTTGGTCCCACAGGCAGTGCTATGATCCAGTGTGGCAGTGCAGAGTGGGAGGAAGGAGGGAAGTGGCAGAAGACACATGAAAGTATCTGATCCACCACAGGTTAGTAATGTTTTTTTTTTAAGTTTTCTTGTTTGTTTGTTTGTGTTGAGTGTTTTTTTTTTTTCATTTCCCAAAGGGAGATGGTAAAGCATAAAAAAATTATGCCAGATTCTGAGACAAGAGATACCAGCTGTTCGGAAGAAAACATGAAACCAATAAAGGAGCAAGACACAAAAAAAATGGTGATCCACTTCCTTTAATTTTATTTTTCAAGCACTGTGTCCATTATTTAAGTGGAAGAACTAATTCTTAACCCCAAATCTCCTGCACAGGTTTCTTTCCCTGATTCCTCAGTTTTCCAAATGCACTATTAATTTCATTACGCACGCTTTATTTTCATTAGAACATACAGAGAAAGTGGCACTTTACAAAAATACTATCTTAATCAGAGGGAAGGTCTACTATGTTGTTTCCTTAGGGTCTGTTTGCCTGACTGTAATGCCACGCTAGTCTGGCTACCTGGTGTGCTATGCCTGCCTTAAGTTCAGAAGATTGCTTTGTTTCTCTCTTAAGCATTTCTCATCTCAGGATGCAACAGTTCTGCTTTTCCTTCCTCTTTCATCCTTCTTGTGAAAAAACAGAGATAGTACTTTATTATCTCACTGTGGTTTTTTTTGTGGGGATAATATATCAAAGATTGTAGGATACCTATATACATCAGCCTATAAACATACTCAAAATAGGTAAACTAACTGCCACAAAATTATCATTTATACTACTCTGTTTGCATGGATTCAACAGCATCCAATCACAGATTTGCTGTTGTACGACAGGGAAAGAAAAAGGCAGAGTTGTTTACACTGCCAGTCATCCCTTTGAAAACACATGTGATGGGCAGAAAAGGGTTTCTACAGCTGTGACTGTGTGAGCACAGCTCTACCCAGGCCATGACATTGCCGAAACTCAGACTGCCTTAAAATGCGATTATTTCTCCATTGGACTTTTTTGCCCGTTCTGTTTCTACCTCCCTTACATCTTCCTAAGTTTTAATTATCCCATGAGTAAAGTCAGATTTGACAACTGAACGAACAAGAACACTTCTGAGCCATGAATTCATTCCTCTTTTCAAAAAGGCAACATTGCTGGGCAACCAGACTTTTTGTATGCACAGTAGTACTTAAGTAACATTGACGTTCTGACTTCTGTTAATGAATTTTGCAGCTTTTGCTCTTAGATTTCTTCAGGAAAGTAAGGAGCTTCCCTGTTCCCATGAAAGCAACGCATTCCCACATGAAAGTTACTTAAGTCTTTATTTTTGTAACAGTAGCTGCATGACAAATCCAGTTGCATGATAATACTATGATAGATGAAACTTCATATGAGATAATAATAATAGTTTCAAAAATCTTCACACATACACAGCTTGCCGACAGTCCTACTGCTACTGGGTGTGTGAGAAGTGTCTGTGTGCACTTTATAAAGGTTTTCTAGCTCCTGAACCTGCAATACAAAGACTGAAAACACCAATTCAGAAAGTTCTGCCAAACAGTAAATGGAAGAACCATAAAATAAATACAGCACTGTGCTGAAGCTGTGTGTGATGTACAGCACTACAGCAAGGTATTGGTCATACTGTAATGGCAACGATCCTGCTCTGAGGTCATGTGATAAAAGAATTTCACTTCCAGAAAATCAGAGTGTGGCTGGCAAAACATGTGGTAAAGGCTCAAGCTGCCTTCCCAAATCACTTCTAGTGGGAATTCTAAAAGGTTCATTGGGCTGTCTTTTGTATTCTTCTGTCTCTTTCTCAATTTTCTTTATCTTACTTGCTCTCTCCTATCCAGAAATTATTATTTTAAAGAAGGGAAAGAAAGAAGATTTCAAGCAAGAGCTAAAGAAAAACTTCTGCTTTTGCAAAGGCTAAAAGTAGAGCTTCTGATGGGACTAAAGTGATGTTAGCAAGAAGTGGGAAATCCTTAAAAACAGCTCTAATGCAGACCAGGCCACTGGACTTGGTTCAGCCCTGCACATTGTTTATTTTAGCTTCTTAAATGCTTATCCTTTTTACAAATAAACAGGTCTGATTGGATTTTCTCAAGAAACGCCTCATGATTTTCAGATACCTGCAGAGGATTTCCAGCAGTTACCTCAACAATATCCAGTGATAGCCTTCCACGGTAGCTCCAATGCACTCCCTGTCTCTCTGAGAAGACCTCACAGGTATGAAGCTAAAAAGCATCATCTAAGAGAGCATCATTGCCTCTAGGACTGCACATTTTTAGCCAACTGAAGATCATGTGATTGTACAGTGTTTTAAAGCACTAATCAGGGGATGGTTGTTGTTGGAAATGATCAACCAGTATACTTTCACGGATAGCCTCTGGAGAAGGTTATCCCTACTTTGGTCACAGAGGGTATAAGATTAATGCAAAGTACAAAAAAATACTGCAGACCCACCAAAGTATAGGCTGAACAGCAGCAGAGAAGCTGGCAAGAGTGAGAAGAGGTTGCTTTTCTAGGAACTTCTGTGGTCTTACAATTTTGGCAGTCCTTTTAGGATGGTGTACACATCCAGACTTAAAAATGGTTGAATATGCAATTATTTGTGAGGTCTTATCTGGCTGAGTTTGTAAAACTGGATGTAATTTAGTCCATTTGGGGAGGTCTAAATCCCAAAACCTGGGGACCAGAAGATTGCAGCCTGTGCTAAGCTCCAGAAAAGCAGTTATGGAGCAATGCCAATTTCTGGTCAGCTCCTCAGCTGCAAGTGGGCAATAGCTGGTGGAGGTTTTGGGCTCTGCAGTATATAGGAGAGAGGGTGAAGAGGCACTGTAAGCATTTGACAGATGGCCTTTTTTCCTTA